>NW_009259593.1:3572075-3632378 GCF_000687185.1 Egretta garzetta
TTGCAGCAGGAGGATGAGATGACAACTATTGAGGACAAGATGGATAAATGAGTTCACCAAAGGTAATACAAGATGTAGTTGCCATAACTACCTAACAGCGCCAAAAAGCAAACGCAGATGGCAAACACGGAACTAAAGCTCAGGCCTGTATCCTTGTGAAAGATGGCCAGTGTGATTTCACAGTTACGTCCAGTATAGCCATCAGGGCAGTGACACTGGAACTTGGTCGGTGACTGTGAGATGCAGGTGCCATAGTTACAGGGCCTTTTAGCACAGGCAGTGTGGACACACTGTCTACCAGTGGCATTCTCCATTATCATGTGTCCCGGAGGGCAACTGAAAAGACAAAGGCAAAATGAAACCATTAAACTTTGAGAAAAGTAAGCATTTAAGATTTTAAAACAGTCTTTGACAACACTCTCTATACAGTTTCTGAAGTAGCTACTGGAAGTAAGTTACTTAGAATAATTAGAGGATTGTAGTCTTTTCTAAAGCAGTGATACAACAGTGAGCTCCACAACTTTAAACCCCTACGCCTGGGGCTTTCAGAACTCTGGTAGTTCCACTGGCTTCTGCAACATTGCCCATGTGAAAAATAGCTGGTTTAGGGTCTGCAGTCCTGTCTAGGCAGGACAAGCTATGCTACGTTCTTTGTGAATTTCCAGAAGGAAAATACATCTCTAGAAAACTCTGTGTGGACAGTGGCAGCCAGTAATGCTTAAAGCGTATGTTTTCACAGCACAACTAATTTGAATTAGTGGTGTCCTAACCTCAGCCCCAGCCACACACAAGAACTCTGAGTTTAATGATGCGGTGCTTCTAATGCAACTTGGAGCGGCCTGTAAGGGAACAGAGGTCACAGCTTAGGACAGTATAAGTCATCAGACACTAACAAAACAAAGCACATCTACGTTGCACGACACGAGCTCCACAAGACAGCTAGCTATGCGAGCGTGCCACTCCACTCCAGCTAACATGCCCTCTTTTCCTGGTTTTCAGGGTTTACAAACATTCTGGACTTGCTGCTATTCTTTAAACATTTTCAATTAAGAGAGGTGGCTGAAATGGTTACAGAATCGGTGGAGATAGGCTGATTTGCGTCAGCTAAGGGTAGTACCTAAAAGACAGTGTTCTCTGAGTAACCCAATGTGTTTCACTGTGGTTCAACTGATTTGATGAGATTGCCAGTGGCAGCCTTCAAGCTGCACACTTCTTCAGCATCCACCCTTTCCCACCTGAATCTGAAGGGTTTCATGCTTGTATTCCCACCAATTACCTGCATTCATGCATCATCCACAAATCAATACAAATAAATTCCTGGTTACAAGGGTTATTCCTACAAGCCTCTGAAGAACAGCCTTCTTTGATGCCTTGGGCACTTAATACTGACACCAGCTCCTTCACGTGAGTATCCAGCGGGATCCTGTAGTTATTAAATCTGACATCCTTCATACATCCTGAGGCAAGGCACAAAGAGACTGTTTTAAAAGCCATTTGGCAAGAATGATTTGAAGCATCTATAAGATTTGGCAGTTTATGTTTAACAAAGGACCCAGGCTACCAAAGTTTAAGCATAGCACTGAATTTACCTAAACTTTCATAGCATTGTCCTCCATTTTTTGACTGAATTTGTTAAGGTTTTGATCAAGATTCCCTGTGTTTTCCACAAGAACCAAGTGCTACAGGTCCCCATCTGCTTGTGTTCAAGACAGTGGAACAGGTACCCTTTCGCTACATTTTCAACAGAAAATTCCAAAGACTGCAGAAAACCTGTTATATGTGGAAAATCTGTTATATTCTTCAATGTGTACCAGTATAAATTGTGATTGGTTGATTTTTAATTGTAGTTTACAACTTGACTTTATAGAAGAGCAAACCACAAATAACGGTGCAAGAGCCTTGGGTGACTGATAGAAATCTTGTACTGAAGATGCGTGACATTAATTTCATATGCGCCAAGATGCCTCAGTATAAAAGCATGCACCTAAAACATACACCTTGAAGAATTAAGTACATTTTATAACTTCAAAGCCCTTAAATTTTCAGCTGGTTAAAAGCAACATTAATTGTCCTAATCAAAATGACATTCAGGTAACCATTTGACTTCTTTAATCTATTTACTTAAAACCAAATACCATTACTCCCATAAATAAAAATTTGAAACATGGTGCCTAGTTCTCAGCTTAAACTTTAGTAATTGGAACACTTCTAGTGAAACAGTAGATAAATTATTTGTGATACACTTATGTTGTAAGTTGTTATTCTATTTAATGCATGTATATTTTTTACTTCTCCTCACACTTTTACTGTGTTACTCGCTGAAATACTTTTACCTGGTGAAAACATGACCTTGTTTCAAATGCGTTTACTAGAATCTGGTTAAAGAGATGAAAGGGGTGGGAGAGAGAGGTGATAGACAGATACCAGGCGCATTTAACCAAGCAACGGTGTGTGTCTTCCTTGTCAATACAAAAGATGTGCTGCACGACTGTGCATTGCTTACACTGTGATTTTAGGTGAAGGGCGAGCTGCCAACTGAGGGCAAAGTAAAAAACTGTTAGGGATAGCTCAACCTTATGTTTCTCTGTATTTCTCCTTTGTGTAACTATTAAATTTCCAGGCTGAAAACTGATTTGTTTTTTAACAATTTTAAAAATTTGAATTGTTTTCTCTATTCAATAAACCATTTCTAATTTTAGTTAATGCTTCACTGAGTGACTGTAAAATCCAATAATACAAAGGTAGTGCATAAAGGTAATAAACCAGTTTGTTGTGTGCTGTGCACTGCACATCTAAAATGGAAATATTCCTTTCAGCACAGAGACAGTTGTATTTGGCAGGGAAGGAGAGCTGCCAAATGGACTGGATAGAATATGCAATGAACCAGTTCTGTGTATCTAATGCAATGAGCTATCCTCAGTCCACCTGGGAGAAGCTTGTGGATCTCCACTTCCAAATACTCCACATACAGTCATGTGAGGTTACTGTCTGTGTTCCAAGTCCAGTAGCTTACAGTATTTGCACATAATTCCCTGCTGTACCTTTTTCCTAGTCAGAACAGTTTATTTGTCCCTTTTGCAAAGCATCATGCAAGAAATCTGTTTACTTTGGGCTCTACATAAACAAGAAAGCTTCTCACAATAGGCCCAGGTAGTACCAATAAACCTTCATTTTTACAGGTTCATATTCTGAACTCCAAGATCAAAAATTCCTCACCTTGAAAACTCTTGTTCTGATTGAATGGGTAGGTGTTTCCAAGGACCAAGCTGCTGGGGTCAATCACAATCTCTTTATATACTCCTGCTGCTTTCAGAATTTCTCTCTTCCCACCTCCTTCATAAAGGCGAAGAGTAAATTCATTTTCATTTCTCTCCAGTGTGATATGATGCCATTCACCATTATCAATGTGGTAGGAGGGAAGGCTTACGGAATAGTCTCCATCACCCAGATTATACGAGACCACTAAGAATCCCTGAACAACCTTGTGGATAATTAACAAAGTAGTAAGAAAAAAAAGAAAAAGTCATCACCTGACATTTTGTATTGACCTGTAACTGTCACATTACTTGAACTAAGACTCATATGTAATCAATCTTAAAGCATATGTTTAAATTTAGGGTATGTTTACACTGCACATACAGTGTAATATAAAGATACTTCAGGTGCTACTGAACTAAACTAAATACTGGTAGCAATGTATTCACAGTAGTATGCAATTCACTTGGAGTAATTTTACCCTGCTTCTCTCTTGGACAAATTTGTGGGGTTCTTCAAATGGCTGAGAATCTGGTGTATCACTTCTGCGCTGACAGCAAAAACCAGCTTGGCTGAAGAGGTGACTCATTCAGTGGGTTGTATAAAATGAACAGGTTGTCATTTTGAGAGGCTGACATCATAGAACTGCTACAGGCACCTTTCTTGGCAGGGTCTGAACTATGCAGAATTGGCCACTCGTGACCACAGCTGAATAGGACAACAGGGTAGACACACTACTCATCCGATTCTGTAGAGCAAACTGTACTTCACTGTAACTGCCAATAAATTCGTTTGAAATCCTATGGGATACCATGGTTGCGTGGTCAATATCTTAAGTGAAGCATCAGATCTGTAAGTGTCCATAAAACAAATTCTGATGGTTTTGTGCTTAGCTAAGGTTTTCGGTTCCATTTCCAACACTTAAGCGTTTCTCTGGGCTAACTATTCACTGGCATTGATTTCACTTCATGCTCTTACTGTCTGGGTTGCCTTGCTCACCTGTAAGGTGATGTGTTCATCCTTATTTCGAGACAACATGCTTGTGATGACACTGTCAGGCTGCCGCGTCCTAATCATGGCTTCAAATAGCGTCCTACGGGCAGGCACACTGACAGGAAGCTGATAGCGAATGTGACTTCCTGGCCCAAATGTATATTCTTTGGCGACTAAAAAGACAGGATAAAGACCTTTAAACCATTTTGTAGGGAGAGGGAAATGTTATCTTTTCCATTATTTTCATAATAAGAGTTGAAAGTAAAAGAAAAAATTGTAATATGCAGCATGGATCCATGAGACATAACTTGTCTTTTGGGACATGTCCCTTGATCTATTTCCAGAACTTCCCCAGTCACTCTCCCACCTCATGTTCCTCTGTAAAGAGGTGATCTCCCTTCTGACTTGATCCTGCTAATGTTTCTCCTTACAATGTTCACACAGGATGAACGCAGGAAAGCAAAACCTCTGACCAAGACAAAAGAAGAGACTGCAGACAAAGCATTAAGTACCACAAACAATTTTCACTACCTGCTATCTTATAGTTGTCCTTTTGCTGCAAACTTTGGGTCCATGAGGGCTAAAGAAAAGATCCTACTATACCAAAAGCACAGATCGTTAAGCCAATAGAGTCTCTTCCAGACACCAATAGAGCAGTGATTTCCAATTCCGGTTGCGCGGTTCTAATTCTGCACAGTAAGTGGTACTGGCACATTCACATTTAAGTTTTAGGTTATTAGATATTTATGAAAGTGTAAACAGATGCAAATTCAAAAAACTGTGATAAGAACAAATAATTTTGTTCACAATTCTTTTGTCATGCAGTCTCCGTTGTACAGTTATTGCACAACCACCCTCAGGACTAAAGAAATTATCTGATACTGAGAAAGTAATTTGTCAAAGGGAATTAGAAAATAAATTGTTAAAAATCACAGGCAACTACACTGAAACATGGCTTTACACGATGTAAGTATCAGAAACCACCTCAGTAATCACTACCTGCAAGCATTTTAAGTTTTCTGTATTGTATAATTTACCAGCCTATATAATGTAACAGAAAAACAGACTTCACCTTTATCACATCGATAGCCGTAGTAACCCGGCAAACAGTGACAAGCAAATGAGCCCCAGTCTCCAAGACACCTCCCATGAACACCACAGGAAGAAGACCCCATGGTCTCACAGCTCCCATCCGTAAGTGTGCAGCCAGGGAAGCTATTCAGGGACTCTGCAGGAGACTGAAGGTCATATACCTTCAAGAAAAAATTGTGTGACACCAAAATATTATATAAGAAACACTTACACTTCATTCTTAAACAGAAATAGCTATACCACACAACGGTCTGTTCTTCATCTGCATTGCTTAAGATGCTAAGTTTGCTTTTTGACATTCAAATTTCAACTTATTTTATCAAGACCATATTTTGCCTTTGAATAAACTCAACTGACTATGAAAGCAAAAAAACCCCTAATATTTCCTAACAAAGCAGACAGCTGGCATAAATATACCATTATACAATTGCCATTCAGAAGTTCCCTGAATGCACAAAGAAGCTTGGAAGACAGCTGCATGAAGCAGGAGATAAACAAAGGCACAGTTTCTGGCTCACAAATACATCTGTTTGTAATTGAGAAATAACTTTTCAAGGTAGTTATTCTAATTATGACAGAAAAATCCAGAATTTTCTTGTATTTTACACTGACACATATAGACAACTGAATAGATTAATGAAAGCAAAAGTTTCAGGTATAATACAAATCTCCCCAAAATTTAATGAAGAAGTTTACTTCTTTGCTAAAGCAAACGGTTACATTTCGCTTACCTGAGTATCCAAGATGAAATTGCGCAAACAACCAGAAAAGTGTTTGTGTAGCAGTTGAGGGTAGGAATATGGTAACGATTCTTTTACACCACCCAGCTGTAGAACATGGTTTGCATTCAAATACCTTTAAAAATTATATGAATAACAAAAATAGATGTGAATTTACCTTCGAACATATGCATTATATAATGAGGCACATAAACAAACATCTACACTGCATTTCCAAATAACAGAGGCTTTATAAAATAACAAAAGAATGCAACTATTTTATCTACTTCTTCTTCTGAAATACAGTCAGTCAGTGAGCAGGAGACAGCCCTTTAAAATAAAGGGTAATTTATTTGTTAAACATGACAGTGCAGTCTATTGGCAGTTTCACTGTGGGACACTTACAGTTCAGGTATGTTTGTGTTCAAGTCAGGAACAGCTGTGATATTCTAGACACCGTATCCTCCTTCAAGTGCTTCTGTGTGTGCACATTCATCCTATGTTGTAGGAATACTACAACAAAAACTGTTTTGTGTATGATAAAGGTCAGAAACCTTAAAGTTGAGTCAATGTGGTTTAAAAGGTACAGTACACATTGTCCAGGCTCTGCAATGTCTCCCAAACATCTCTCTGAGCCAAAGAATTCCACATATTTTAGTCCTCGTGGAGTTTCTTTTTCCCTGTGTTACCAACTCAATTTTTTGTTTTCATTTGTTCTTATATTATTCCCTTTCTTGTGTGCTCCTTTCATGACCAGGAGGGCTCCATGCGTATGCTGACAAGGCTTAATCCCAATGCTAATCAGCACACTTGCTGGGACTATCTATTCCACAGCTCAAGTATCTTATTAGTACAATGGTTTCCTTAAAATATACCCTGAATATTCCTCACTGTAAGTTAAGGCCCTGTACAGAAGATTGTCTAAATCGTCTTCATAGTATTCTTTTATATACACTGAGACTTATCAAATCTCTCCTCTGTTTTCCCTTCTTTCAGTTAAGTGACCTCAATTCCTTCATTATTGATAGGTCTTATTCTCAAGGCAGGCTGGTTACAGTCATTGCTCTTCTCTGGACTATACCCAGTTGGTACACATCTGTCCTGCCCTGCAGTGCACAAACTGGACTCCCAGCTAAGGCCCAACAGCGCTAACCAGAGTGCAAGAATTACCTTCCATATCTGAGAGATCTACACATGCCGAGGTATTACCGTGTAGTGCTTGCCTTTTTCATGTTAATGTGGCATTGCTGACTCACTTTCTGACTGCCATCTGTCTCTTTTACTGATACTTAGCAGTTGTTCCCTTCTCCATATTTGTGAGGCTGGTTATTTCTGCCTACATGCAATACTGGGCCCTTTGTTGTAGTGGAAAAATACAGTATATTTCCAGGTCCTATTTTCTATTTGCTGAAATAATTTTTAATTCCAAGCCACGCCCTCCAACATAGTGGTCATTTCTCCCAGCTTGGTGTATCAGCAAGGGCAATAAGCATTAGTCCAAAAGATTGAATTATACTGAATCCAACCCTTCCATAATGCAGCTGAACACATCCTTCTGCTTTGAATGTACTAATTGCTTTTTCAATAAAATTTTCTGACTTTTTCAGTTTTAACTGAGGATAAGGGCTGACCCAACAGCACAAGCAATTTAAATCACCAGAGTCATTCTCGCACTTTGGCTGTATTACTTTGCTGCAAAGCAAATGCAGGTGGATTATACGTCTCAATATGAGATGCTGCAGCTCACAGTCAGGCACGCCATCACCAGACTACTTTAATCAGCAGTTTACACGAGGGCACCAGGCTGTGAAGCGAAGAGCTGAGATACGGATACATGTGCACCTCCTCTGACTGCTACAAATGCAGTATCCTTGGATCTACTGGAGACAGTTGCCTTAATACATTCATCAAAGGTTGTCAGTAGGATCCCTCAGATTTATACCAATCAGATCGTGAGATTGGTTGATGATCCAGAGTTATTGCTATTAAAAAGTCAACTGGCCTAATTTAAGAACAAGAACAACAGTGATTTGATAAATAAAGTGAGAGAAATCCTGTGAGTAAGGGACGGTACACAGCACCCACAAAAGCTCCAGTATTAGCCACATGGTGTTCTGGGGTTGTCATTTAGTACTGCAACGCTACTCGGAGGAAGACTCGTCCTTAAAATTTGTGTAGTGCTTTAAGGTCCACACTTGGGCCAGAAGGTCTTAGAGAAAAGCAAATGCTTTTATGCTCCTAATCATTAGTAACTTTGCTTCAATTTGATATGTAAAACGTTCAAAGGCCTTCGAATAAACTGCCTTTCAGTGAATCTCCAGAAATGTACCTTGCCCTTCGTGGAACAGACCCAAAGACTTCACAATTTGTACGATCTTCAGTGGACAGCCATTTGCCTACTCCTTCTATCTCTGAAACAACAGCTGCACTGCAATGATCCAAAGTGAATCGAACATCCTGCACCGAAACATAGGATTATTGAATTAAGAATTTCTGTCAAATTCAATAAACAAGTTATATCAAATTTTCATCTTTTTCTCTGCATACCATCATGCAGAAAGGGCTGGGTTTTTTTCCCACTCCATTTTCCATCTTGCAATAAGCAGTAAAGCCAAAATGGCACTTCCAAATTGGAACTTAAAGAAGGCACTTAACTCTGCACTTAATTTATGCTTCTGAGTAGTTTAACCATTTTCACAAAGACTGCAACTGCATTTGCAAATAAATAATTATCTGCTTTTTGTGCATAGGTAATTGATTTCAGTGCCCAAGTGCATACACTGAATGTGCGATTTACAACTAAGCCTTTATGCACATTCCGCAGGTGTTGCAGAGCTTAAAAAACAGAAAAAAGAGACCTCTGATCCCAGGATATGGATTACAACATAGGTAAATTTGGAATTGACAATGCTGCCTTCCCAAAACTCGCATTATTCATCAAATCTCCAGGGACAGTTAGAATAATCTATGCAATCACCCAGTCTGTTTTTTCTACCCTCCTGTTTCTGCAATGGCAAATGCTATTGGAAATACAAATATCCTGATGTGGGGGGGGGGGGGGGGGGAAAAAATATCCAATAACTGACCTGACCACTGGTTCTGACTTCTAGTTGATGCCACTTTTTGTCTGCTACATTCAGGTGACTTGGAAACTGCAGCATCACAAAACCTGAGCCATGGCTCATTTTCAGCACAGGAATACCACCGGAGAGTTCTAATACAACATGAAAAAGAAATTAAATTCAGCTACGAGAATCTTTCAATTTTGGATATCTTAGCAGTTAGTGAAGGTACTGATTTAATGGTTACTGCTAGTCACATGAAGCAGGATTCACTATAGAAATAACTAGAATTATATTCTATAACTTCTATTCTGCAGAAATACTAACTGAATATAGTATTTATTTTTATAGTTTAGATTGTGCCAGTTCTTTGTCAAAACACTGGAAGTAATTCCTGATAAGCAATCCGCAACTTTATAATGCTCTAAAACAATTAAAACATGCAGGTTTTGCTTCCTCCCGTCTTCTACTCAAATTTACAAGTAACTGCAAAACAAAGCAAAAAAGAGGTTACTGATTAACAATAGCCAACAACTTTACCTTTCAATTAATTAGGAAAATATAAAATACCAGCCAGACTGTGCAACTTGTATATTAATTCACAAAAAATAAGTAGTAGTAACCTTTTAAATATGTGTCAACATAAAGCAATGAGTTCAACTTGTGTATAAGTTTTCCTACAGTGGCACACTGGGGCTGGATTCATGTGTTAAATCACTGCCTGTTTAAAAAAAAGTGTAAAAATGCCCCAAGAGTGAGAGCGGTTTAAGTGGATTTCTTTTCTCACCAAATTGATAAGAATTGCATGTAACTAAGACTGCATTAATCATGGGATACAAATATAATAATAATACAAATTATAATAATAATACAAATATAATAATAATACAAATTAAAAAAAATTAATACAAATACTTCAAAGTACCTAAATTCCTTTATAGCACTACAGCTTTCCTACCAGGATTATTTTTTTATCTATATCAATCTGTCTATCTTACTTTCCCCTTGATTTCCACAACTCTGCGATGGACCTAACACCAAAGGTGCAGGCTATGAAAATAGACTTCAAAGAAGAAAGAGCTATCAGGAAATGCTTCAAAATATTTTTAAACCAGAGAATAAACTATCTTGTAAGATGGAAAGACAGAATTCATACTCTAACTACTACACTGTTCACAGGCAACCCATTCCCAAAAGACATTTAATTTTTTCACACACTTTTGCAGAAGTACCTATTGCAATGAAGTTTTCTGTGCTCCCAGGTTCTGGATTTGATAAAGGACCACTGTATAGTAAAAGTCCATCTGGAACCACAGTAATGAACTCGAGAGAGAGAGAACTTTCAAAACACGGCCTGATGGGACGAAACCATGCATAACCATTTCCATGGAAACTGTGCTTAGTCTGTTGGCAGTCTGGTCCATGAAACGAAGCAGGACAAAGACATCTGAAAGAGCACAAACACAAAAAAATAGTCAAAATTCCCCAATGTTCAACTTTTTTTGGTTTTACATGCAACAAATGTAGCACTTAAATCACAGTAGAAAATAGCAGAGAAACAATGAAGATTTTAGCAGAGTGTCAGGGGTGCTTAGCAATAATTAATATACTTTAAGACTACAAAGTGTATTTATCCACGAATAATATCTCCATCAAATAAATATTTTTGAGGCCATATTTTTGAGAATGATGAATTATTTCACTAAGTAAGTAACACAGAACACCAAACATCAACTGGTCAATGTACTACAAATAAAACTCAGGGAGGTTAATTCCTAGCTAGAATAAACCAGTATAATTTCACTAAAGGAATACTGGTGCATGCCAGGTGATGCTGTAATACAGCAAGTTTTATGTCTAATGTTTTCTAGACTGCTTATTACCCATCGTTTAAACCACATTTCTCTCCCCCTACATCCCTGCTGCTACCACCAATATTCACCTTTATTATTACTCTTCTGGAAAAGGAAAAGAAGAAAAAACACAGCACACTTCCCATTCCTTCATACTCAATTAGGTGCTCTTAAAAAATGACACGTGTTAATTATACCACTGTTTTTTCCCCAGGGTTTTCTTTCTTACTCACATAATATTTCCCCTGCTTTCAGGACTACAGCACCATTATAGGCCTGTAGTTAGTAAAGACTCTGTTGTCATTAGATTTGCACTCCAGTGCACTCATGGGCTTTTTTTGTTTCTCCTTCAGTCAGAAGTACATTTATGATTTTTTTAGACCTGTATCTTGTAAGCTCCACTCGACACTTTAAAAATAGAAGAAAAAAAGGAAGAGAATCTACAATACAAGTTTCCTCACCTGTAACCATTCAAAGTGTCAATACACATCCCACCATTGAGACAAGGGCTTCGAGGGTAGGAGGAACAAGAGTGATGAACCCTGTCCCGAGCTGAACAAGTGCAGACCGCATTGACGGTGGCCGTTACAGAGACAAACGACACGCTTCCAGTATCCATCACTGTTGGGATGTCACTCACGGCGAGGTAGTTTGTACAACCGTTGCCCTCACTACAATTTGCACTCCTACATTCATCTACATCGATCTGTGAAATGTTCAACTGTAAAGCTGACTGGATCTAAGAGAAAATACAGTTGCATTCAGTAATAATGTCCACAGACAGCCTGACAAGACCACTTTGTAGCAATTAGGATTCAGCCTGCTGATTCGTGCCCCATAAACTTACATTTAATGTCAAACTGTCTGAAACAAAATGCAGTCAACTCAGCATACTGGATACTGTATTCTGTTCTACATTAATCTTTGCTATTTCATTTTTTTTATTATTAATTGGGGTTACACCTAAAAGCCCAAATACCCAAATAAAGAGAAGAGCCTCACTGTATATATAGGTCTTGTAATGTAGTCATAGTGTCTCCACAGTTTGCAGCTTCTAATCTGACCAGACCAAATAACAACTAGTAGAAAGCACAAAGAAGGGAAAGACGCTGTTCACAGTAAGCCTGAGGACAGCAACAGGGCTGCCACTATTTCAGACTTTTTGTACTTCAGCAGTAGCCTATACCTTGGACTAAGTTATCATTAGTTTGTTCCTGGCACAACAGATTTCTTCCTTCTACTTGTTTGGGAATTTTTCACAGGTGTCTATAAGGTCTCAGAATTTCATTTGTATTTGGTGATTCAAATACATTAAAGTGATGTCTACTTAGTGCCCAAACCTGAATACAAGAGACCCCACTACTCTCACGGCAGTATACACTGAGGTATACAAATGTAAAACTAACAACATAAGATCAGGCTTAGACTCTCTTTATTTATACATTTAATAGGTATTTTTTTCAAATGATAAAATGCATTACAAATATTTTAAAAATAAGCTTTGAAAAGACCAAACACATAAATACTAAAGTGCTTCTATTTTTTTTAACTCATGCAGCCATCTCAATTCACCACTGTAAGAACTTTGACCTTTATAATCAATTGTCAGTATATCCTCAAATATCATAACATGTATTGAAAAACATGTCCCCAAAGGCATGACATATATTTTATAATGACATGATGCATCCTGTCATGCAGTTTCATGCATGCTGCCCACATCTATCACCATTAGTAGAGAGTCTGTAATGCACATTTAGACAGCCGTGCAATACTGTTACAGAAAAACATAGCGTATATAAACAACCTCGCCTCCTTTACAGTATTAGGATGGATTCTTTTTCTGCTAAATAAAAATAGTTGTTGTAAAGCTATATCCCAAGGAGGTAATGCAAACATATTATTTATTTAGCATTTCAATGAATAATTCCTGTGCTAATTACTTATTTTCTATATTTATAGTTAAACACATGTACAAAAACTACTCAAGAAATTCTCCACTTATGTTTGGTTTTCTGTAAACTATTGGTGATCACTCACTAGAGCTATTCATTAAATATTGAAAGGTGATATAAAATTAATACAAACATATTTCTTCATTAAAATATGTGAAGCAATCCCCTTGCTACCACTTTGATGAATTCACCTGCCATATATTATGGCACAGAATATTTGAAATCTATGCAATTTTCTATATTACTGTTGCAGTAATTCAATAAATAGGCAAAAGAAGCAGTCATTATGCTTCATGAATACTGTCTGTCTCTGGTATTTCCTACCTGGTCACTCTGAAGAGTCTCATAATCCACCCAACTGTTTAAGATACAGAAAGATGAAGGCAGGTGGTAAGTTAAGACATTTCTGTTTGGTTCCCAGAATCAGGCAGACCCAACCATATTCACACAAATAGAAAGCGCTGTTTTCTCTTCAGGAAAAATCCTCCACAAGATGTACCACATATCAACTCAGATATGCCCCATAGCCACAAATGACATGTCAGGAAGCACTGCCTTGCCCAGAGCAAGTTACAAGCCAAGTAGTGGCATCTTGCCTTTGTGCCAGGCAGCAGCTTTAGTGTCTATTCAGCAGCATCTGCAGAACTTCAGCAAAGCCAAAATCTGGAGGACTACAGAAAATAAAAGTTGGGCCAAGACAGACTGTGTCTGGGTAACTGAGTTAAAGGGTGTGCAGGATCTAGTAAGAGCGCAGGACAGTTAGGGAACATCAGGAAGTGGAAGAAAACATTTCACATTCAAAAACTATTTTCCCCTTATAACACTAAGAAAAGCTGGGGGTGGGTGTCACTTTGCATTTAAAGTTCGCCTTTGTTGAGTTAAATACAATCACAAAACTGGTCGTCTCCATCTCCATTCATCTGTTGTAACTGTTCTTCTAACCTGTATATTCCTTCCAGCACTATTTTTTCTATGGACCATCATGTCTTTGTACAGTAGAATTTCCATCTGGGTGGTATCAAGCCTCTACTATAAGTGCCTAACCACACGCTGATGATTTGGGCGTTTCCATCAGCATCTGGAATGTCCAAAAAGCTGACATTTTGAAGACATTCTCTGTACTACAGTAACACTTTGCCTTTTAGGGATTCTTCTGATTTTATATTTGAAAGTCTGATCGATTACACAATGAAGCACTGACTGGAGAAAACACAATTAACTGTACCATGATGGTAATGGAGAAACATCTTTCTGCAACTAAAAACTGGTTATATTTATTGAACCAGAAGTTAGTACAACCACACAGTAATTGTATGTATGGACTAAGGAGAAGGGAGAAAGCTTGAATTAAGCACTTGCTTGACAAGAGTTTTTGTCCTGAGTGAAGCAAAAAAACCTTATCCGTAGACCCAGCATATTCTTTCACTGAGGTCTGGGGTGTATACCTTGCAAACTCAGTATTTGGGTGAATTACACAGATGCACAATAACCCTAGAGAATATACCTCATTTTGAAATGCTGCCATCTCAGCATGCAGTTTCTCAGGTCTGTAATATGCCGAGCCACCATGGACTGCAAATCTTACATCTGTCTGTTTTCCATCAACGTTCATCACACTAAAGACAATGATATCACTAAACTTAGCAGGTAACATTTTTGCTAGTAGTTCCTTGAACTTGTCATGTCTTGTTTGGCCGTGTTCATCTCTCCTTATGAAGTCCTCTGCTGTGACATCTAAGTTTGGAATCCAAAAACAGATAAACATGAAATACTGTGAGACCACAGTTAAATTTCTCAATTTATTTCTTATTTAACAATATGGAAACATACTGGAAAGTGCCCTACAGTGATAAGTAAATCAAGTATTGATGTAATAATACCTACACCACATAATCATTCAGTTATAGAAGCAGCTGATCTAAGCTCTCACCAGCAAATAAAACTAACCTGATAGACGCACAGTGGCTGAGTTTTGTACAGCTTCATTTTCCATCTCTCTGACGTGGATTTGTACTGTAGATATAACATCAGGACAAACTCCATCAGAAACTCTAACTTTTAAGTTGTATATTCCTTGAGGAGTCTTATCCACCATCATCAAAGAACCAGTCCTCTGATTTAATCTGAAAGATCTAGACATGAACCTTCAATTAGGAAACCTTAATAAATCAAAATTGAGAACTTATTTTATTCATTCACATAATTCAGAAGGTCTTAAATGTTACTATGAAGGTTACAGGATCAAAACTTATGGGAATTAACAACCAACCTCATAAAAGCACCAGAAACACCTTAACTCAGAAATTACAATCTACAGAGCTTATAGAAAAATGTTTCTGCCACTTCCAAATAGCCAGACTTTCCCAATCCTGAATATGAGCAGGGTGTAGATGAACCGTGTGGTTCAACATAGTCATCATGAGCAGGTCTAAGAGATAAGTAATAGAGAATGAAAAAACCACACAAATTCATTCCAGATGCTGCTCATTTATCCATATGAAACAGGATAAAGTCTGTATGAAATCTCTGATATCATCTTCTTTTGCCACCTCAAAGGGACAATAATCATTAATTATGGTAAAATTCCATGTTCCACGTTCCATTATGGAACAGTAACCTCTTAATATGGAAAAAGGCCCAGGGGCTGCTGATGGACAGAAAGTCAGTCTTTAGTTTTGGGCTACATGAAGTTTTTAAACTCTAATTCACAGCAGAAACAAAAATTCACATTCATTTTCTGTATTTCAAACAGCATACAATTACGCTATATGCCAACTCACTTCATGATATGAACAAATAATGTATAAGTAGGAAATAAGGATCCAATTCAACATTTCAATTAACAGAAAGAACTCCACTAATGTAAGAGTCATGGGTTTTGCATGCAATTGTAAATTTAGCCATCAATAGAGATCACCAAATTCCCTTCCATTTTTGAAGAAATTATTCCATTCTGCCCTTTTAAGTCTGGGATTTGTATTCCATCAACTCTAACATTTGAGGGCAAGTATTAAAAGCTCTGCCTATTTTTAAATTAGATCTTGCAGAATGCACATTTTAGAATAAATTAATGATGACATCTGACTAAAAATCAACAACATGGTGTGAGCCTGCATTCTCTGGGAAAAAAACATTTCATGCATTAATTTCTTAATACATAGTTACCCAAGTAAAAAAGAAAAAGAGCATTCAGAAGGTACATTCCTTAATACACTCAACAGCCCTGGCTTTATACACGTCCTGAACACAGAGAAATTCATGGCGAGTAAAATAATTACAGAAGCATAAATATTACTCATTTTGACACAAATACAACCCTCACTTGAGCAGTTTTCCTTCAGAGAGAAATGTTTTATTGTCCCACTCATCTTGATCTGGTGCAAACACTTCCCCAAGCACTGTTGTTGACCATTTTCCTGTTGAGATAAATTATAATAAATCTGCATTTAATTTTTGCTTTTCAGTGTACTTTATATTCTGCCGCATTCATTACTGTACTTATTATTTCCAGATTCCTGCTCAATTTGCTGATGGTTATGATCCAAGATTCTTAAAATAATGCAAAGCCTTTCATACGATTTCTGTCAGTCCTGGACATGTGAGTACACTATGGATGTCACATGAAAGAAGAAAAGCTGAAAACAACACAAAACAACAACAGAATGATACATAAATACAACTCTCTATAAAATTCTCAGACAAAAAAAAAACCAAACAAACCAGCACATCAGGAGTTAATTTCCAAATGTTTCATTACTACTCTACTATTTCAAATGGCACACCAGTGGAATCCAGCAAAAGAGGGAGAGCATCTTGTGGGGTGCAGCTGGGAGAGAAGGACATGACCAAGGAAAGGAAATGGGCAAGAAGCCACCAAGCTGTGCCAGTTCTTGGCCCTTTTTTCAGGCCCCTGTGGGCTGTCACAGAAGTGGAACATCCAAGCAGCTGTTCTAAAATAGCAAAAGGAGCAACTCCAGGGAAGGAGACCTTTGAAATCCACAGCCAAGATCCAGCAACATGGGAAATTTTCAAGGAAATGTTCAAATCTGGAGCCAATCCACCCTAAGAAGTTCAATCTTTCATTTCTACATTAAGATCTGGTCACATCTTTTTCTAATTTAGGCATACTGAATTCAGCAAAAATAACTCACTGCAAAATTACCTTCTGCAGGTTAATCTTCTCTAATATTTGTCAGAAATTCTACCATTGCAATGATAACTGAGATATAGCCAAGTCTATCTGGAATGGAATATTTGGGGAAAGGCATAATAAGCCATGCTTAATAAGGGCCACCAGGACTAGTTTAAGGTCAAGTTTTATGGGTAATTTCAGGAAAAAAACACAGTAATAGAAATTCAAGACAAATTTTAGAAAATACTATTAAATGTTTCATCCTCTGTTAAACCACTCTGATGAGAAAATGTAAAGCATTCACTGAATGGATGCATTTGTTCTGCTCTCTCCCACGAGAACGTTAAACCTTATAGTACTGTGGCTGCTATCACAGAGCAGCTCTCCTGCTAGTATTTCGTGAACTAGGTACTGTGCAGAACAGTATCTTTTTTTTTTTCCAGTTCAAAGACTACATGTTGTATGAAGCAGTCACATACTGCACCCCAAAGATTATTCTTTTCCTAAAAAAAAAAGCACCGATCCAGCTTTCTCTCAGATCCTTTCTTGACAGCAGAAAACCTCCTTCCAAAAGATTTCTATCCTGCTCAGATACACAGTGGCTGTCTCAGTACAGGTGTGACTGGTCTACAATTTCTGGGTAGGGCTTATCTATGAACTTCTGTTTCTCTAAGTTGCTTCAGTTCTGCCATTCTCATCTCCAGATTCCTCAGCATCAGATACTTTCCCAATCATGTGTGCACATACACAAAAAATTTTCCTCTGTGTAGGTGAAAACTAATCAACAGAAAATACAATTTCTCAGTTTATAAACTTGCTTTTTCTGCAAGTGCAACATACACTTGTTTGCAGCTAACATTTTTTTTGGTAGATGATCTTTTACACACTAGGGTCTAAGCTTCACAAATATACATTACTTGTTCCACTTTATTTAGTTTACAGAATTGGAGCTTCAGTTTCAAAATATGTAAACCATTTAATAAAATTAAGAACTGCAAGACAGAAATTATGTGTAAAACTGTTCTATATTCATGAATCTGATATAATATCCAGATAGCACTTACCTTTGTAACTGTACACATAGACTTCCTTATGGCCAGATTCATGGCAGTTGTCATTTTCATCACCAATTGTTATAGTTAGGGTGTTTGTAGAGCTCATAGCTGGAGTCCCACTATCTGTTATAACTATTGGCAGATGAAACACCTTCTGCTTTTCTCTGTCAAAGGACCTCAAAGCAGTTATAGTTGCTGTGTTATTTCTGTTGTCAGTAAGAGAAAAATCCAAAGAATTCTGATAATCTGGTGGCAATGAAAATGTAAAGGGTGGCCCATTTACTTCAGTGTCTGGATCAAATGCATGAAGCAGTTTTGATGTATGGTTCATATACACTATTTCAGGCTTCAGTAAGTTTTCCCAAACTACAGGCATGTATGGTGCCTCAAACCTTGGTCCACTGTCATTAACATCAAGCAAGTTAATCAAAACTGTAATACTTCCAGTGCGGGCAGGTGTGCCTTGATCGGCAGCTTGTACAACTAAACTGTATTTTTGCATGACTTCACGATCTAGTGTATTTGCCACAATCACATGACCATATTGGTCAACCGCAAACTGTCTCATAGGATCTGAATCTGACTTTATAGAATATATAATGTTCCCATTCAAACCAGAATCCTTGTCTGTAGCTCTCACTGTGGTTACTGTAGTACCTACAGGCATGTCTTCAAAGAAAGGGCTCGTCTGAATAAACTGAGAAAGGAAAACTGGGCTGTGGTCATTAGAGTCTTCAACTTCAATCAGGCACACTGCAATACTAGAAAAATCAAGATCTTCCACTGTAACAGTAAGATTAAACTGCCTTTCACGTGCATTCTCAAAATCCAATTTTTTTTTCAGTCTAATAGTAGCACATTGCCATTCTTTGTCATTCTCAATATAAAACTTCTGATCTGGGTCTCCCCCGATGATACTGAATTTTAAGTCAGCATTTTCGCCAACATCTGCATCTGTAGCACACACTTGCAGAACTTCTGAGTCAACGGCAGTGTTTTCAGGAATTGTTGTCTGCCACATCTTTTTTGTGAATTTAGGTACATGGTCATTGACATCTGCAATCCAAATAGTGGCAGTGCCAGTTCCCGTTAGCCCTCCCCCATCTCTTGCTTCAACAGTAAGGAAATAATTTTCAGTCCTTTCTCTGTCTAGCATTCCTCCCGCTACATGGATTGTACCGGTATTGGGATTGATATTAAACATGTCAGTACCAAACTCATTTTTTACATTCTCTGTTATCCTGTAAGTCAGGACAGCATTAAGACCTACATTTGGATCATCACGATCAACTGCACCCATTTCCATGACTAATGTGTCTGCAGGAGAATTTTCAAAGACACTCCCGTTGCAATCATCAGGCATGCACGTGAACATGGGTGCATTATCATTTATATCCCACACATTAATAATTACATCAGCAAATCCTGTAAGTCCTTCTCCACCTTCATCAGTAGCCAATACAACAAATCTCCACAGTGCTCTCTCTTCCCGATCCAGCATCTTGTGTGAGTAAATGCTGCCCGTTTTCTCATCTATTGTGAAAATATCAGCTGCACCATGCCCATGCAATGAGTATCTCAAATCTCCTTCATCCACATTACTATCAGGATCATTTGCCATAACCTACAAAAGTTTTGGCAACAAAGACATAGAAATTACAAAATATGCAATGACTGCATTATATCCTGTATACTGATACAGTCTAGAGGAGTCCACACAAACGTATAGGACATGCTACTAATATGTGTATGCCAGATGAATGGCAAATGAGAGGTGGCTGAGGGACAATTCAGAGTAGGTAAATACGCTTTGCACTACAGTAACAATGTAGATATTTAATACTAAAATAGTATTTTATTTTTTCATATTTATAGAGGTAATTTAACAACACTATTCTGTTAGCTACTTTAAAATGTTAATCATTTGCTTTTTAGGATCACAGATGATCCATCCTGCTTATCTCACTTACTATCATTATAATTATTTTTCCATAAAAGTCGACTTCTCTTCTTCCACTGACAAAAAACCTAAATTTCATTAATATATCTGTGCTTTATTACTAACATAAGTGTACCACAGTAATCCGTGCTCTTTTTACTGAAATATTGTAACATCTGAAACTGCATACACTACCTGAAGTATGAAGACTGGTAGCCCATCCAGTTCTTCAATTATACTTCCGTAGTATTCACTGATAGAGAAAACTGGAGTCTCATCATTTTTATTCATGACATTGATGATGATAACTGCATAATCTTCCCATTTCCCATCAGAGGCCAACAAGTGAATCTCATACGTTTTTGTTTCTTCATAATCCAGTGGTTGGGCAATAAAAATGGCTCCTGTTTCTGGTTCTACATCAAGTACTCCTCCTGTGTTGCCAGCTGTGATCTGATACCGTAATTTAGCATTTGTTCCTGTCAATTACCAACAGCGTCAGAAAACACACATTTCTTGAAGTAGATTAAAACGTGTGATGTTAAGATGAAGTACAAATCATACGCTAACTGATTTTTGGTATTATAGTTTTGTGCTCTTTTAAAACATGCAGCTATGTCAGATTACTTACTAGCATTTTTAATTCTGGTATGTCCAATTGCAATTTGTATTTAATTATAAAATGTGTCTTTGCAATGAAGTATTAATTCTGCTTTTACTTATGATTCCTTGAATTCAGTGAAGGACCAATATGACTGGCCAAGGCCATGGAACCAAAAAGACAAAACCCTTATTTGCTAACACCCAGCATGTAAGAATGAGTTATCATAAAATACTTCATATAGAATCATTATGCACTCATACTCATTTATGCATAAACGTTAACAACAAACAGAATAACTATGTATCAAGGCAGAGGAGACAGTCCTAACAGAACTTCTCAAAATTTCAGATACAGTGCCAATAAATGAATCTCACTGAAATCAAGTCTGATTCATTCTAGTTAACTAGGACATTTTTATTGGTACCCATTCGTAAGAAAATTATATGATCTATAATAAATTTCTATTTGCTGGTTCAGAAATTATTCCCCGTCATCCCACATTAATGCATCGCCTCCCGAAATAAGAGTTATTTGACTTATGCCTCACAGCTCCACTATGAACTAATGTTCATGCCCGATCAGTTCACACTTAAAGAAGTTTTAAAATCAAGAGACAAAAAGACATTTTCCTTTCTAACACCACTAAATATGTCTTGGTGTGCTGAAATTAACTCATTAATATTTTAGACACAGCTATGGGGAATTCCAATACTTTACCTTCATCTTCATCATTAGCACTGACTGTAATGATAGTCGAGCCCACATCCTGGTCTTCATCCACATTTACTTCATAGACGCTTTGAGTGAAGACAGGCTTGTTATCATTCACATCACTGATAAAAATGCGCACGTAGGCCGTGTCTAGAGAGACAAGAAACAAGAGATTAAAATACTCAGCTGTACCACTTCTGTCAGCTACAATTCCTTAAGCTGTCTAGCTGCACATTAAATGAAGACAAATATGCAGACAATATAGAAACAAACCCTTAGGGTTGTGGACAATATATATACCAACATTACTCAAAAGCACTTTGATATCAAACGAATGTCACATCCAATTTGTTTAAACAGATAATACGTGAATAATTGATGACTAATATGGCAATTGGACCATTTTTAGTCATAATTTTTTGTCCTGAAGCCACAAAAGCCAAATTTTAAGTCTTTATTTAAGCACAGCCATTGATTGAGAATGGTATTTTCTATCCTGAACTTTCCTGTTTCATACTTCGGTTACTTTTGACTGAATACAGTACTTTGACTGTATATGTATAATACAGACTGAATACGCAGTGCTTTGACGAACACCTCCACTACCCAAAGATCTGAATCCTATGGATAATAGGTACATCCTTGCTAGCTAGGAAATACTCTCTAAACTCTAACTATAAAGCCCTAGTGTTCTTTTAATTTCAGAACAAAAAACTTGCTTCATCACCATATAAAATATCTCTTCCAACTCTGACACAACTATTGCACAGACAAAGAGTAAAAACAAAATTCCAAAGCCAAAACAACAGACACTCACAAGTACACTTGAAAAGAAGGAAATTAACATTTAATTTTGCATTTCAGAGCTTCTGTTCTTAGAGACCAATCCAGGTAAAATCATGCTTGTCACAGACATCTGTCTCTTACCAGAGTTTGGCTTCCCATGTTTTCCAGGTCGAGCTGATTCAGACCCATCTACTGATTTGACTTCTAGAAGGTAAGACCCCTTCCTCTCTCTATCAAACACTGAGGCAGTGTATATTGAACCTGTCTGTGAATCCAAGCCAAAATATGTGTAGTCTCTGCCACTGTCATGTAGCAGGGAGTAAGTTATCTAAAGGATTAAAAAGAAGTTGTTAATCTATACTTGCCTTTTGTTGGATAGTTCACATCTAAATAAGTATTTAAAGAGAGGAAGAACAGTCTAACAGTCTTGTGTTTGAGAATTTGATCAGAGCAAAGAAAGCTGAGTAAATTACAAGCTTGAGCAATATAGTTTAAAGTCAATTAACTTCCTTGCATGTTGACTGCCAATCTGTAAATGGGAATAAATTTCTCTTGTCTAATCAGTTCCCAAGTTCTCTAGTTCACATTTGCACAGTGCTTGTGCAACAGTATTCAAACTCAGCTAAAGACCCTAATATAATAGGTACTAATATAATAGCCACAGGTGAGCTGAATTTGAACTTGCTCAGTATCATGGACCATGTTCTAGTCTCCATTATATACATATATACATATATGTTTTCATGCACTTGACTTCAGCTTGAACTCTTGTTCTAAAGATATACCTACTTTGGATTTTTAAAATCAGTAACAAATACATCCACTTTTGGTGTTAACAACATATTTTGTAAGGATTCAGTTTTCAGTACCCTCAATGATTTACAACTCACAGAAACTTTTAAGACATTTTTTTCTTCCATTAATTTTCCAATCACATTTTAGGTTGATGGAGACCTTTCCATACCAGAGCATTCTATAGCAAGTTTTTCACCTGAACTACAGGCTGCATAAATACTTCTTCTTTGTTTTCTGTCTCACATCTAACAGTTTTAGTTGCATTTTTCATGTGGCAAGACAGAGAAACATGTAATTAACTACTTAATCTCATGTTTCCCTATTAGTCATTCCTTTTCAAGGTTGAAGACTTCTAGTCTATTTAGCCATTGTTCATACAGAAGTCATTCCATACTTTTCATCACAGAAGATGTAGGTCCCCACTTGCTTACCTCACCATTCTGACCAAGGTCAAGGTCGGTGGCAGACACCTGAATGACAAATGTTCCAACACCAGCTCCCTCTGTTACCGAGGCTTCATAAATAGATGAAGTGAAGAATGGGACATTGTCATTGACATCTAAAATGGCAAAAAGAGTGCATAAAGAGAAAACTATAAAAACTGAAAGAAAAAAGAAAGTACTATGATTATACTACAACATTACTTAACAGCTTACACACCTGTTACATTAATATAGACCGTAGCGAATGCTGCCAGAGGAACTGCAGCAACGTTCTGTGCTCGAACCCTCAGTACAAAGTTCTTTGTTGTTTCATAATCTAGCGGCTCAGCTACCAGGATTGAAGCAGAACCATCATGTCTGTTTGGAGTCAAGTAGAAACGAACTGGCATGTTGGTCTCTGGAACAAGTCCCTCTTCTAGGTTGTAAGTCACACGGGGATCACCAAGGGGAGAAGTTGCTTTGATTGTCTGCACGGTTCAAAAAGTTTGCGTAATCGACACTTTCATAAGTACAGCAACATTTCTAAAAGCTTTTGTGTATTGATTCTCCCAGATCTTCAGCTCTCAGCTGAAAAAAACTAGAACAAGTATTTCCTGATACCAAAACTTCACCCTGCCTGATACATTTCCAGGCTGCAAATAGGTGCAGCCAAAGGTTACCAGTCATTACATACTTGGTTACTCGCACTTTTACCCTAAAAATATGCATTTTGGAGTTACTTCATAAAGCTATTCCGCTTACTCATTCCAAGCAATCAAACTGAACAACTCTAAGTACTTTAAGCCAAATAATCACCTCAGGTAACACAGAAGCATTCAAAAAATTGGAACACCTATAGTGTTGTCCAAATGGGAAGGAAATTAAGTAGTGGTTGCATACATATAAATTAGCACAAAAATGATGGTTACCATTAGCATTTCTGAAAGAAAACTGACAGCAGATCATTGATCCTTACAGTACACAAAATTCTTATAAAAGCTCACTATATTTAAGCAAATAAGCAACATTCAGTTACTCTATAGACTTTGGACAGACAAACAACTCTGTCCCAACCTTACCAAAATCAATGCATCTCGTGTAGTATTCTCTGGAATAACAACTTCATAGCTGTCTCTTTCCCACTGTGGAGGTTGGTTCTTTGCACTGGTAATGGTTACCGCAAGCTCAACTGTACTGCTCCTATTACCTCCATCTGTAGCAACGATCTCTCGAATTATAGATGACCTCTGAACAGTAAAAAAGGTTTTATTACAGAGGGTTTTGATCAGAGATCTGAATAAATGAACACATAAAAATAAATAAAGATAAAAAATAAATGAATACATGAAATCAAAGGCATATTTAGAAAAACCTGCACTGAAGAAAAACATACACAACTGCAGAATACTGAACTCAGAATATGAAGTAGGTGCAAAGTTGTTGAAAATTCTGCTATTTGCTTCAGTTAAGGTTATTGGAAACTGTTGCTGTTTGTCTCAATAAACCTTAGCAAATTTCACACAAAGTTTATAACAAAACAACAAAAACCCCACCTTGTGGAGCCCTTGAGTTCTTAAGCTTACCTATCAATAGCTTTTGTTATTAGGTCTGTAGCATTCTTACATTCAATAAAGAATACATATTAAAAGGACACACCTTCACCAATGTTTTGTGTGTCAGAAGTTAAAATTCAACATGCCATGGTTTAACCCCAGCTGGTAAGCAAGCAGAGAATCAGAATAGTAAAAGAGAAAGCTTGTGGGTTGAGATAAAGACAGTTTAATAACTGGAAGAAAATGAAATAATAATAATATAAATTGTAATTAAAAGGAAAACAACAAGAAGAGAGAAATAAAACCCAAGAAAGACAAGTGACGCAAATGAAAAACAATTGCTCACCACCAACCAACCAATGCCCAGCCTGTCACCAAGCAGCGGCCCCTGGACAGCTTTCCCCCTGGTTTATAAACCGAGCATGATGTCATACAGTATAGAATATCCCTTTGGCCAGTTTGAGTCAGCTGTCCAGGCTCCATCCTCTCCCAGCTTCTTGTGCACGCCACCTCCCCAAGCCTCCCCACTGGCAGGGCAGTATGAGAAGCCGAAAAGTCCTTGACTGAGTGTAAACACTGCTTAGGAACAACTAAAACATCAGTGCGTTGTTGACATCATTCTCATCCTAAATCCAAAATACAGCTTTATACCAGCTACAAGGAAGAAAATTAACTCCATCCCAGCCAAAAGCAGCACACAATATTAAAAATATCTGCTATGTATTTAAAAATTGACATCTACAACAATATTTTCATTTTAACACAAATTACTTTACAACTCTGAAAATATCAAACTGCTTATGTAGGTATCTACTAACGGCTGCAACTGGTAAATTTTAGGTAAATAAATGCAACAATTTTGTTCATTATGCCTTCACCTTCCTGAGGGATAGCTATGCTTAGTCCACAACAACTAACATAAATCAAGTTGAGAATCTGTATCAGAAGCAAAATTTCACACTCTTTCACATTCAGGTTTGTGTCTTAACTCTTTGCCTGTTAACGTAGTGAAGTCCTACACCTGGTTTCTTGCTCCCCTGCTTACGGTCTCAGCCCTCCAGACCTCGATATTAGTATGCCAAAGCTAATGAAATGGGAAGAACAAGTTCTCAGAGGCAGTGCTGTCAGCTTTCCAGCTGAAAGCAGAGCTTGCTTATATGCAAATCATAGTCAATGAGCTCATCAGCTAAAAGCCTTAGACTCATGTTTAAATTAATCATGACATATTGGTCCTTTAATGTGAAAGGGTAACATGGAGGTAAGGACAAACTCATGACCTCAGTCCCTCCTATGATATATTGAGATAGCCAGCTTAAAAAGGAAAGCAAGTGCCATACCTGAGATATGGGTTGGTTCACAAAAACCCAGCCTGTAGTAGGATTAATTTGTAAATAATTTGGTTCTTCATTTGATATTGAATATGTAATGGCAGCATTTGAGCTGTAGTCATCATCACGGGCTACAACACGAAGAAAGCTTGTCCCAACTCTTGTGTCCTCTCTTAGGAAATCTAATGTAAGGAAAGGATATTTCAAACTCATCATTAATTCACTAAAGTACCATGAACATTTTACTAAGAAATACTAAAGCAATAATGTATGGAAGCTATAACTTTATCTTCCTTGGAACAATGGCCATAAAAATCAAAACGAGTATTTTAAAGAGCTGCTATCACTCCAGAGCTATGGAACATCTTTGAACTTCATATTACCACATTCCTACTTCTCATAAGATACTCCTTTTTTGTGTGTCTTGTATTTTACTAAGGGATTAATTGCTCTGTATGAAATATACATAAATGGAATTTTAATTTCTTGCATAACACCAGAAGAAAAGGACCACTTTGTCAGAAACTACTTTCTAGGATTTGTACAGTACAACTAACAGAGAATTAACAGTCTTCAATTTTTTATTAATATTATACATGCCTCTGGGTGTTTATCCATAAACAGGAAGGGGTTTTTGAAGAACCAAGATGGAAAGGCAAAACAACAAACAGTGAAGAATGATGAAATTCAAATGAGAAAAGCATGTAATCAAAAGTTATGGCAAAAATATATTAATCAGAAAACAAAGTATACAGTTAGTGCTCAGCGCTGCACACTCACATGCTTATTACAATTTTCTCATCTCTGTGTAGTACCACAGACACTTGGGACACTCAGGTACGGAAAGATACTGACATGGCTATTGTTTCAAGGAATTTTCCCATAACGATGCTCAGTAAGGCCTATGAGTCAAGACTGTACTCGTTACACTGCACATTACACAGATTAACAGTTCTGCAATTAATTAAGGTAAATGCATCTCTGGCTGCAATCACCTAGCTGGTCACTAGATCTACTACCAGGAAAGACACAACCCAAGAATCTTAGACATCAGGTAAGCTCACACTCAGGGCACCGAAACTCTATCCAATGACTCTCAATTACATTCATAGCGGGTGTTTTCAAATCTGGGATCATTGTCATTTTGGTCCAGGATGATAACATTTATCTGACATATTCCAATGAGTGGTTCCGCTGCCTGATCTGTTGCTGTCACAGTGATAGGATATTCCCTCTGTTTTTCTCGATCAAATACCTGAACAGTTGTCAGAACTCCTGAAAACAAATTAAATACCATAGTGTTAAAATACTATGCGTTTGACGATATTCTACATTTAGATGTTTATTTGTCTGTCAATACACTGAGATACAATGCAATAGGTTAAATACACCTATAATGTGAACTTCAGGTTCAAGGATCCAATCACCAGATTTAACAAATTTCAACAGCTTAAATTGCACTGCTCAGGCAGATAGAAACTTCATATACGCTTACATCTACACACAGTTGGACTTAAAACTTCGAAAACAGAGATAAGTACCAAACTAAGAGAACGAGCTTATAAAAAAGTATTTGTTTTGAGGAACACTAATAGGGTAAAGGCATATTTCATGTCTTTTATCCTCCAAAAGTTCAGCCTGAATTTAGTTTTGGCCTTCCAAGACTTAGTCTCTTTGCTGTTTGTAAGACTACTGTCATTTGGATAAATCATTTATATGCCATTAGCAATGTTGCAAGATAATGCACACCTAAAATACAGTGTTTTATTTTTTTTTAAATCTAGTTACAAAACCACAAAAGTTACTTCACATAGCAGTACTTCCACATTTCAGGGAAAATATCGGTTCCAGTTCAGTATTGGACACATATGAAACTAAAGGGAGAATATCTGTTCATGCAGTCAATATAGTTTATCTTTTGTCTGCTATCAAAAAACTCAATGAAAAAGCACAAAGTCTGATTTTTTTCAAGCTTTTTTCCCATCAGTGTAACAAAGTGGTTTCTATACACCAGTATCATATTTGCTTTACCTGTGTCAGGATGAATACTAAATGCTGGTAGGACACCACCTCTGTCCATAAAGCCATATTTCACTATACCATTGGCTCCTTCATCAGCATCAGTGGCTTCAACCTGCAGTACAACTGTCCCAGCAGGCTGGTTTTCCAACACAGAAGCATGCTCCCGATAATACTGACACTAAAAGAGGGAAGGAAAAAAAAAGCAAAAATCAAGGACTTACTATACCATTTTATTAAAGATATACTAGAGGTAAAAAAAAAAAAAAAAAGAAGAAAAAAATATTTAGCTACCCTTCTATTCACATGCACTGCTGTTAACGTTTTATCTGTGCCATGATTAATTTACAGACTTCACTTGCTATTTTGCGGTTATACGAACACCACATAGCATGAGGCCACTGAGCATCTCTAACTAGTGAAAGTATTTGGAAAAAAATTACAGTTGCACATACTTCCAAATGCAAATATTTTTCTATATTAGCAAAAGTCTTATAAAAAAGAGGGCATACGCTTGCCCAAACCACAGAATGGTTTTGGTCAAAAAGGGATTTCTACACAGAGTAACTTTGTCAAGGACAGATTTCTGAGAATTTCCAAGACTGACGTTAATAGTCACTGATTTTTCAAAATATGCAATGTTGCCCACCAACATTTTTGCCATCAGCATCAAACTTGAAATTTTGACACGCTAGTTCTTTAATATGAATTAACATTCTAAAAGCACATTCAAGCATTTATTTTTAGAGTAGAGTTAAGTAGAGTAAGTAGAGTTAAGCTAAACCACTTTCATTATTCTCTCTTTCTCAAGCATTTATTTTTAGAGTACTTTACAAGTTAAGCTAAACCACTTTCATTATTCTCTCTTTCATCAATTCCAGACACACAATAATCAAAAGAAGCCTATGCAATTTAGAGAGGTATTCTGGAATATTCTGGAACAAGTCCACTGCATAGACAGCTATACCTATCAATTCCTCATCACATCTGTCACACTGAACCTCCAAAAGTTATTCACTCAACTTTATCTTCTAAAATGCCAGAAATGAGATGTGAATCAGGGAAGAGACAGTGGTCACAGGAGCTGTTCACCCACAAGAGGAGAACAAACCCTCTAAGTATTAGGAGAGGAATGGCAAAGATGGAGAAGACAGAGGCATCAGGACTAGGAGAGACAAAAGCAGACCACTTCTTGAATAGCTCATCTGCTGCATCACTTGCAGTGACAACACAGTCTTAAACATTTACCACACAGTCTAATATAAATGACCGAGCCTCATATATTTACCTTCTGAAAGACAGGTTTGTTATTGTTGACATCATCAATTTTCACAACAACCTGGGCAGTACTTGTAAGAGAATGGGGCCCTCCAGAGGCATTATCATCAGTAGCTGTGACATTAAGTACATATTCTGTTCCCTGCAGCTTAGGAAACGGACTTGAACGAAGTCTAACTAGCCCTGTAAAAACAACGATAGGTTGTGGGGTTTTATTTTTTTTTTGGTACATTAACCAGTTACTGTTATTCTTCTCACTAATAAGCATGACAACACGTCATTCTGGTTTACCCATTCACCAATAAACCATGAGGCTGCTAGAGTTTAATTGAACTATGGTATTTTTCCTGCAGTCTGATACTAAGACAGCACAACAGGTATGTCTACAGAACTGAATGAGATAACAGCTACAACTCAGCTGACCTACACATATTAGCTTTAGCCTATCTGCTGCAGAAAAAAACAAAACAAAACAAAGAATCCAGAGAAACATTGTGGCAGACTTCTGTTTAACCTGCACCAGCCCTACCAGCAGGCCCAGCTATGTTCTATATCATTATTGCAATGAAGCGTGTGTCACCATGTCTACAGCTGTAGCTACCCATGCTAGTTCAACTGAAACTAGCACAAGTTTACCTTCCTGCAGCACAATCATAGCAGCATTTAGCTATATAGACATATCCTCAGAAACCTGTGTTTTGCTACTCTCCCAAGTCACCCAAATGATACACCCTGCTGGATGGGACATAAAGGCACTGTCAGAGAAAGATGTATGAAAGATTTGCTACAAAAGCAAAAGAGACTACATCTGAGACCACGCAGTAAGAAGATGTCATTCTTTTGCTCCATCATTCGTCAATCACCTCTATTATTCATCAGGCATAATAGCAATTGTCATTACAACAGAGTACTGTCACAGCATCAATGTCACTCAATTTGCTTGCAAATGTATTGCTTTAGCTGCAGCACTTATTTTTGACACATTTCCATTTTACCTTCGCATTTCTGTGACAAGGGGGTACAGACTATTCTCCTGACATCGTTTCTGAAACTGCCGCAAGCCACTGTATAAACCTTTACTGGTTTCTTAAGCAACAAAAGCCCAAAAGTGTTCTGAAAAAAGTGTTAATGTTTCTAAAATTAAATTTCAAAGGCTATAAAAATTAATTGGTAATAAAGTATAAAAGTACATATACATCATTATCTGTATTAAAACTATGGAGCTAATCCTAAGAGATCCTATCAATCAAACATTAAGATTCTTTCAGCACTTACAATAAAGATTTATCAGAAGCATCAGATGTACTCTTCCTGTGGCAAATAGACACTTTTAAAACCATTGTTCCTCTTTAGGTGCCAAAGTATCTTTAGAAGATTAACTCTTGGAACCTACAACTCTATTTTTAAGTCAGAAAGGATAAAAGGAGCTCTCAAATTCAGGATCATGCTTCAACACTTGCAAGTTACCTGCAGACCACGTTTTTGGGAACATTTCAGAATCTTACATTAATATTGCAAAAACATTATTTGCATTGAAATTAAAATTTCATGCTAAGTGAACTCTGTGAAATAAAGAGAAGGAATAACTTATTATGGCTTACTCCTTCCTACATACTCAACGCTTGTGCTTTGAGAAATGTAAGCTCAGATTTTGATTGCAGTTCAAAACAGGTTAAATATAAAGTAGTTAAACTGAAGTTAATTAAGTTACTTCAATCCATCAAGGGGATTTCAATTCTGCCTGTTTCTGTCTCAATCCTCCTCTTTTGTTTTTTCAAGCAACAAGCAGCAAATCTATCCTATTAATTTAAAGGGATATGCCAGCCTACTCAGATGATGTATGTTTGTGCATTTTGTAAAAAAATTTTTTTTTTAAATGAGGACACCAATGTTATGGGAATTTTTCCTTTGGGGTTTTAAAAATATGTGATTGCTGAAAAGAATTTTAAAATCTGTAAAACCTGGTATTTCAAAACAAATTACTTAAACTGCAAAGTATTCCCCACACTTTTTTTTTTCTCATGCATATAGTATTCTTGGCTAAATAGCATTGCTCATGGGAATGATTTTATCCTTAAATGAAAATATACTTACTGAGTTCATGTTTTATATACTTTTGCCTTAATTGAAATAAAAGTGGTAGTCCCATTCCACCTACAAATGCATCATTTGGCGCCAGTACAACACAAGTAAACTCAGTTAAGAAGTGTTTGCTCACACATGCGTAATCAGGACATAGACACAAGCATGGGGAAAAAGAGCCTCAACTAAAAATTAAAATGACCACTTTAAACCAGTTAAAACTGAGTTATTGAAAAAGTTGCACAAAGAAAACTTGCCAGTCAGAACTGCCATCCTATAGTTTTTTTCTCCTTGCATGGCTATTTGATTACCAATAGTATCTTTGGCTAACCGCAGCAGGTAGATGTCAAGCTTTGAGTGCACCAACAGACCTTGCAAACTCTTCCTCCTGCTCTCTGGGTTTGGCTGCCCATGTTCAAGGCCAGCTCTGACACCATACAGCCGGCTAACCTTGGATCAGTTAGTTGTCAGAAGCCCTTGAATGTGGCCTCCACCCCATGTCTCAGGAGCTGTGCTTATGCCCAGGTCCTTCCTCATGCTCCCCTGGGGGTGCATTGTACCTGGCTGTGCATCTTGCTGACCTCGACGATGCCTTGCTGCCTTGGCTTCCCAGCTTGACCCGACACACATCTGATCACTGCAAACCTGCCTGGTGATCACTGGACTGTCGGATAAACCAGGTTTCTATCACGGGACCTGCTCTGCTCTTGCTCAGGATGGCGCTTGTGGCTGTGAGGTACCTCCCCTGCCTGCCTTGCTGTCACCCTTGACTCCTATTTCAACTTTCCCTGCAGAGCAGCCCTTTCTTGCTACAATTTTGAAACTAGTCTCCTAGACTAAATGTTACTCAAATCCTTGTTTGACATTTTGGAATGTCACTGTTATCAACAATAACATTCTCTGTTAAGTTACTGTCTGTTTTACCTGTTATCTATAATAATGCTCTCCATTAAGTTACTGACTGAAAGCAAACAATGAAACAAGTAAGATAGGTCAATTATATAAAGCTTTTAGGAAAATCATACTATTTTTTTGACATTATAAGAGAGTCTAGAACAATTGCACCTTTTTCCTGCACTTCTTTTAATTAGGTTCAAAAATAGCATATGCTATTCAGTTTTTATAATTGCTACCTAAGAAAGACCAAATTCAAGATTCTACCATATCAGAATCAACATTATGAGTGCAGCAGCAAAGAGCTAATGTAATATTACCTTTCTTAGGGTCAATAACAAAGTTTCCTTTTTGATTCCCAGACAGAATATCGTATGTCACACCATCTCCATCAGGGTCAACAGCATTAACTGTAGCAATCAGTGTGTTCGGGCCTGCATCTTCAGAAACAAAACTCCTGTAGCTGTTAAAAGAAATTATGACAATACATTTATGAATTTAGACAGGAAATAATATATACAGAACTATGCTTTACAATGCCTACTGACTACCTGTACAAAGGGTACTGCAGAGATTTGTAATTTATTAATACAATTACACTTATGTTTCTTTCTTAACCAGTGAAATAAAAGTATTGACAATCTATCCAAACATTCAGGTTTTTCTGTTGTTACCTCCCATAGATTTCCACTGCAAACTTTCAGCGGTATTGAAGCTCTGAAGGAGACTTGGGCTAAATGCAGAATTCAATATTTTTTTTTTAAATTAAAAAATATGAGTTGCATGATTCACAGAATCAAAGCAAACATTTGCTAAGTTAAATCATTGCTTGTTACAGCACACTTTCTGACACAAGCTCTCAAAATGCTTTCAGTGTAGTCTTTGCACCAGCATGAATAAGAAGAGGATCAGATCTGGAGGATATGCACGTAATGCCAGTTTTACAAAAATCTCTTCTCAAGTCCAGACACATCACTGACATTGTAAGCTCTTAAGAGGCATTATCAGCCTAAGCTTAACGCTCTCCGGAGTAGAAAAGCCCCCTGCTTTAGCAAAGTCCCAAATATTTATTATTTTATCTGACTGGATTGAGCATAGGCCAGACTAAGCATAGTACAGACCTGTCCACAGTAGATATCCCAAAGCTCAGCCATAAGAATGAACTGCAGCTGGCTGTAGATAAAATACGTATGTACCACTGTGTTCAGAGTGCTTATGGACCCACTCTCCATACACTGAGAATAGAAAAAAATTCAAAGAAAAAGAAAATGGATGCACAGGAAACCTGTCCCTTAGCTTTTATTGTCTAGGTATGTGTGTTTTCATCAAAGCCTTTGTAGAAACAGCTTTTTGCCTTCCTCCAATTTAATATGCAATGAAGTAAGAGAAGTAAATTGTTCTGGTTTAGCTCAGTCACAACCCTCAGGACACTGTCTTAACTCTGCATCTGGAAAGCAAATGAACAGTAATTCTGGTAATTTTGAACATGAAATATGGGGACAGAAGAGCTCAAGTCATTGGAAGAGGTCTCTCAAAAAGGAGAAAGTAAAAACTGATAAAATGAAACAGAGTGATAGCCTTAAGCATTTCATAATTGAGATAAAGAATAACTGTGATGAAAGAAACCTTGTGACAAGGAATTGTAAGTTTATACTGGACTGTAAATCTATTTAAACAAAAAGCTAGAAGGACAATAACATCATCTTGATTTGTATTAGTCTGCCACAGAGCATAACATCAATTGCAAACTAGTCTCTTGACAGGACCTAATTTATGGGTGTTCACGATGAATCTACTTCACAGAAAACTTCAAATAAGTTCTGCCTAAAATTCACCTTTGGGTTCAAGATTTTTTTTATAATGGGAAAGATAAAGCAAAAACAAAGCCTGGTTAACCTAGTTAAACAAAAAATTGAGATAATTTGAATTCCAGGACATGAATTCAATTCCAGTGCCAATCTACACATATATACAATTGCAGTTTCCCTGCCATTGCACAGGGAACATAAAAGCTTCTTGTGAATTTTTGATAATTTAACATAATGTTCATTTTAACCATATTCTTCAGTAAACTAAATATAAGAGCTGGCAGGGTTTTTTTTTTTAAACTATGTTTTCTGCTTCCAATTTATTAGAGAAGCTTACACCATCTTTAATACTACCACTCATTTCTGATTAAAAAATTAGGAACAGATATAAGACTAAGAGATAAATACAGCTAAATATTCAATGACCCTGAACAGTAAAACAAACTAATATATTAAAAATAGACATAATCTGAAGACTGAGAAACTTCATCTGGTTCAGTATTTGAAAATGCATAGAGATCCAATAAGAATTTAGAAAAGATCAACTTTCCAAAGCCATATCTCCTAAGTAACGTTTAGGAAAGAAAGGAAGGCACAAGATTTTGAAGCCAGAGGTTACCTTTACATAAAATAAGGACTGTCAGAAATCTTCGATGTTTTGTTCAGATAAACCACAAACTTAGCATCACTGAAATCTCTGCCTGTATTTTGTTCTGAGCAACTTCTAATTTTAAGAGTAGAAGGCTGATGCAGCAGCTGACTGGGAATTCCATTACTAAGCCTCTAACACAAATGCAAGTTTACAGTACTTCTTACATTGCTTCAGGCACTCCTGAGCTCCAACTATTGAAGAAAAATGCTTACTGATGCTTTAGAAGAAAAACAAAAAGTACAGTTTGAAGGGCATGGTACTAAGTGAAATTAAGTGAGCTCTGCTTATTGACATTTATCTTGTGGTTTTTATAATTCAGCAGTCATTTAGGATTTTGTCATCTAAGCATTTTTCTATAACAATTATAAACCAAGGACACAGAGTGTTGACTCTGTCTAAGCTTAAATTGCTTAATTAAAAGGCAAAATTCCACCATGCACTCTGGATGAGGGCTGAGGACAACACTGAGTTACCTGCTTTTTCTGCTTGATTTCCTTTGGTGGTGGAGAGGTCCTCTTGAAATGTATAATCTGAAATTACTGCACCACCTCTTTCAGTACATAATGGAAAAAATGTGAGTGCAAGATCTGTTGGAAGAGACTGTCTACATATCACCTCTAACTAGCTAGATACACAAATCCTACTATACACTGAAGGCATGCCTAAGCCTTAAAATTAAGAACCAAACTTAAAACTGCCTTTTTTTTTTCTTTTTCTTTCTTTCCGCTGGTAGTAAGAGTGTCTCGGAGTCAAAAATAATCCTGCATTTGTCAGTCCAACTCTCAGATTTGATTGAACTGAAACCAATTACCACCCTGTAATGATCAGCTTTCCAACTGAAATACAAAAAGCAACAGTAAAAGACACAGATAACAGAGCTTTAAGAATATGTTATTTACATTGTCTGGGAAAACTGAGGTGCCTCATCATTCACATTTGAAACATGGATCCTAACAGTTGCTGTTCCTGTCTTCGGCTCTTCCCCCTTATCTACAGCCATAATTATGAACTCATAAAGATGGTTAGGTCGCTCATAGTCCAACCGTGTTGCTGGAAAAATAGTACCACGAGAAGTAATACTAAAGTCTTGACTCAAAGTGTAATATAGTAATTCAGCATTCTCTTTTGAATCGCAGTCAGTGGCCGTCACTATTAAAAGAGAAGAGAAAGACATTGTGTAGATCAAAGTTTGTGAATTGGAATGTCAAGTACTTTAACAAGAGAATTAGTGTGTAGTATAAAGCTGTAAGAGCATTTGCCTTGGCATGTGTGCTTGAAATAATTTATAAAACAGTGCTATCCCCTCTGCTTTTTTTATTGCACTAACCCTTACTTGAAAATAAGTTGATTAAAAAAAAATGCTAAGTCCCTGGTTGAATTCAGCCACTAGATCTTGCCTCTGTCTGTTGCATTTAAAGAACCCTGTACTACCAAGAACATATTCCCACACAGAGAACATATTCCCAAGAACATATTCCCACCTGACTTATACTGCTGACTTTAGAGCACTCGGACAGGTCACACCCTGCGTGATTAAAGATGAAATATTTACATATATTATTCAACTGATGCAAGTTATGTGTTTGTCAGATCCTACCCATAACCTGCAAAAACCTATGCTAAAAGCATACTTACCAGAATAGTAACTGACAGAGTACCATTAGTACAGGATAAATCACTAAAGTAGAACAGTAGGAGGTTATAAAATACTATTTACCAGGGAACAGCAATTTTCCTGCAGTTTAATTTCCTTTTTCCCCCTCAAGATTTATAGGAAGTTTTGTGAGGGTTAAAGACTAATATAAGGCCCTTCTACAACTGCTTGGCTGACGTAAATTTGTATTATTGCCAGGACCTGCTCATTTCTTTATAAACATTTTCAATATAAGATTTTTGCATTTTACAAAATCAAAATGTACATAATCTACAGACCATCATAATTTAAAGCTTAAGTTACTGGTTACATTGGGAAGAAGCAAAGTCTCTTCTGAAGCATCCAAACAAAACCTCACATGAAACACTCAAACCATGCAAGAGGCTTTTCACGCAAAAGAGCAGTAGTCTCTACAGCAGGCCCACATAGGACTCAAAGACAGGCAGAGAAGGCAGAGAAGATATGTCTAGAATTTTTCATCCAACATCACTCACTGTCTTCAAAACAAGAAATATCGCAAGATTGCTACTGTAAGTCTGCTGCTATAATACCAACCACAACTGAAGTCCTGTTACTTCAAAATCCTACAAAGATTTGTTTCCTTTGTCTCCCATCCTCCAAAATTGTTTGGGTTGTGGCAGCAGTAAATAATTATGGCCCAATTCTGCAAGGTGCCATTTGCCTTCAGAGAGTTGCAACTACCCATGCTGGTGCAGGTAATTTTGCCTTCTGAATTCTAGTTAGTTGGAGGAAAAAAAAATACTCGTATTGAATGTAACAAATCATTTTAGAAGTACTAACCTTGTAGAAGTGCAGTTGTCATAGTAACTGTTTCAGGAACACCAACTTTGCTGTAAATCGACTGATGAAATTCAGGGGCACAATCATTCACATCTGTGATTACAACCAAAACCTTAATGGAGAAGAGAGAAATGTTAAGCAACAAAATTAATCAAGGCAAGGACTTCATCGCTCTAGAAATATCGGATGGAAAAATTTCCCAAAAACATGCCTGAGGTCTTCAGAAGCTATAGCACATAGGATAAGCCATTTTTCTTAGATTGCTCTTTTCCTGCCGAGAACCATTGAAATATCAGATTCCAAAATACTAGAAATTGCTAAGTCACAATTCCTTGCAGCAACAAATTCCACTTACCCTTTACCTCCGTTTATTATTCCCTATTACTAATTTAAAGAAAAACAGACTGTCTGCTTTCCAAGCACCTTTTTTCCATTATCTTATCTTCCAACACTTCTGTGATTTTTAACACTGAAAATTCTACTGCCAAGCATATTACATTGCCACAGCACAGATCTCCAAGACCAAGTTCTGAATTCAATTACAGCAGCATAAATCGGATGTAAATGGAACTGATTATGGTAAAACAGCTAAGAAATACAATTCTGCTTCTAACACCTTTAAAAATGTTTTCTTTCTCCTATGTCAAATAGGAGTCCACAGCTGCATTGTTTACAATCCAAACACAAATGAGTGCATTAAATTAGCCTTTGTGGTGGTTCATACTGCTACACTTCAGACTGTCTGAAGTTGGCTGAGGTATTCTGCATCACAGTGCAACAGGTAGACACATACACCATCCACCCTTACATAGATTCGTATAAACTGGGAGTTGCCCTCTCTTAACTATTGAGGTTGCACCAGTGTAGAGCAGGTACAAGTTAAACTACATTTAGGCTCTTTCAAGTCATATTCTACCACTCTTCACCTTGTAGTACATAAAAGTGCCAACAGAAAGTATCAGTCTCTGCTGTGCTACAGCCACTGTTTGTTACACTGACATACTGTTTCACTGTCCTTCTGTGTCCTCACGCTTGTTCCTAATAATTCTGCCTCCTCTTCCCTTTATAGCGTACATCTTATTTCCTGCAGCAGGAACAAACTGTTACACTGCATGCATTTCCTAGCTCAGTGAATCCTTGAATTCAAACAATTGTTTTAGAAATGTTTGGAAATATTTTTGCTAAAAGTCAGCTTTCTAAAACACCATGAACCATCATCTTTCAATATCTGTGAGTTTTTATTACTTTCTCTCTTTACAAGGTCATGGCGTGTTCTTGATACAAAAATCATTTTCTGTTCTTTGTTTTAAATTGGAAAATCTCAAATATACACCAAACTTTATGAAGGTTTAGAGTAAGACAAAAACTCCTCTCTGGCTTGGCTGCACCCATTTCTGTATCTTCCCAGATGAGGCCTAGGACCAATCATGGGATGGCATTTCCTCAGAAATAGCCTATTCAGCGCCTGCAAGAGTGAACCCTAAGAGTACCTAAACCAGCCCTCAACATCTGATGGGGAAAATCTTTTTAGTAGGGCCAGCTGTGACAAGACAAGGGGTAATGGTTTTAAACTAAAACAGCGTAGGTTTAGACTAGATATAAGGAAGAAATTCTTTACAATGAGGGTGGTGAAACACTGGAACAGGTTGCCCAGAGAGGTAGTGGAGGCCCCATCCCTGGAAACATTCAAGGTTGGACGGGGCTCTGAGCAACCTGATCTAGTTATCGGTGTCCCTGCTCCTGCAGGGGGGTTGGACTAGATGACCTCTAGGGGTCCCTTCCAACCCAAAACATTCTATGATTCTATGATCTACCCATAGACAGAACAACTTTTAAAATGAGCTGGGGAAATGGGAGCCCCTTAGTGAATCTGTACAGAAATCTGGAAAGGCTGAAGGAAAATAGAAATATGTACAGACTGCCAGAAGTGAACACCTACCTCAGCTGCACTACTGAACTGTCCCTCATTTTCCTCTGCTCTGACCAAAAGAAGATACTGGTGCTGGTCATTCTCATAATCCACACTCCGAGTTAAACTGATATCTCCTGTTGCCCGATCAATACTGAATAGACCACTAGGATTAGTTAGTAAACTGTAGCTCAGAGATTTCTTTTGATATGATACAGCAATGACTGTAAGAAAGCTGCATTAAAAAAAAAAATAAAATACTCTTAAGCACATAATACAACATACTGAAAAATATGACAAAAATTATACATATCAGAAACAATGGTGCAATCCTGTAGGTCTGATCAGAGCAATACTCACTGAAATCAGCGATAGCTGTATGTAAACACCAAATTCAAACATTTTGTTATACAGTAGTTCTATCATCTTGAGGTTAAACAGATAAAAATAGGATTCTTGGAAGCAGAACACAGTAAGGATTAAAACCACAAGAATAGAGGATTTAATTTTTGCTGCAACTGAATTTGCCTACTCTAACTTCCTTCTATGGTAGTGATGGTTTTCAGGCAGGAAACAAAAAGATAAAGCAAGATGCAAAGATTCATTTTAATAACAGCACAGTAAGTTTCCTGCTGCAGTCATATCATCCTAAAGTTTCAACAGACAACTGCAAAAGGATAAAAGCCAGCCATTAACAGCGTGCATGTTACAGGTTATACAGAGCATGTTTTTAGTTCATTTGGCACTATCTTTCTTCCACTGAAGTCCAATGTGTTTAAAGTCTTCAAACGGGAAAAACACTTGCAGTAGGAAGCAAAGAAGAAATTTTAAAAATATATATTTTTTTAAAGGGTTTAAAACAGAATACTAATTCCTCAATTGTTTGTTGCCTTATCATGCAGGCTGCTTAGGAAAAAGAATTCCATCTCCCAGGAGAACCCACAAACATGTATCATCCAGCGACAACTACAAGCAAAAAGACAAAACTCAGTTTGTCTGAACACCTTTTTCCCCGCTGTACTTCCATGCTGCTGTCTTCTCACTTCCCTCAGGTGGACTACTGAAACAATGGAAAAGGTTGCTGTAGGTCATTACCTCACTTTAGTCTTTTTCTGTATTTTCCTATGATGTGGTCTCACATGCAGTTTCAGCCAGCGCATGACAATGTTCCTGCCAACAGGAATTATTTTGCCCTCTTTCTAACTCCCTACTCTGGCTGCATGTTCACACACCTCTCCTCTCCTGTCAGTACTAAAAATCACAAGGCTACGCTGCTGAGCACGTTTAACAACCGAACTGAAAACTTTTTTTTTTGGCATTGTCTTTCATCAGATCAGCCCTGCCCATGCAGCTAGCATATTAGCACTAGTGGCAGACCAAAGGAAGAGAAAGGTTTGGTAACGCTCCTCTGCTCAGCAGCAGTCTTAAGTCAGCCTACAATTGTGCAATCCTAAACCCAGAAATCCAATTGTCCTGGTTTCAGCTGGGACAGACTTAATTTTCTTCCTAGTAGCTGGTATAGTGCTGTGTTTTGGATGTAGCACTACAAGAATATTGATAACACACTGATGTTTTAGTTGTTGCTGGGTAGTGCTTAGACTGGCCAAGGACTTCCCAGCTCTCAGCTCCGCCGGGTGCCCAAGAAGCTGGGAGGGGACACAGCAAGGACAGTTGACCCAAACTGACCAAAGGGCTATTCCATACCATATGACGTCATGCTCAGTATATAAACTGGGGGAAGAAGAAGGAAGCGGGGGACGTTTGCAGTGATGGCGTCTGTCTTCCCAAGTAACTCCTAACATGTGATGGAGCCCTGCTTTCCTGGGGATGGCTGAGCATCTGCCTGCCCATGGGAATTGGTAAATTAATTCCTTGCGTTGCTTTGCTTGCGTGCGCGGCTTTTGCTTTACCTATTAAACGGTCTTTATCTCAACCCACAAGTTTTCTCACTTTTACTCTTCTGATTCTCTCCCCTGTCCCACTGTGGGGGGAGTGAGTGAGCGGTTGCATGGTGCCGAGTTGCCAGCCGGGTGAAACCACGACATCAACTCTGTTTTCCTGAGTACTTGTGTAATTAGTCCAATTTAAATATCGGAACTTTAGGATTCTACATGGATTTTCATTACTATTTCTGGTCAACACACAACAGGAAACCACTTTCACTGGTCACATTATGTATATTCAAACCTGTTCTGACATAATAACCACCACATTAAATACTTCATTCCTTCTGGATATTACCAAGTAATTTGACAAACTGACTAATCTACTATCATCTTAGGTGTGCAAACTTGTTTCTCAACAGTGATAAAAAATAGTTCAGTTCATTTCATTATTTTTAATCCTAAACATTATTGAATCCAAGATGGCAGGTACCATTTAAGTATTGTAGCATTTCACAGTTCTTGCGTTTCTTTTATGCCTGTGTTATTTAAGTTTATTGCAGTTTTAAAGAAAAACTTTGTTACCTACTACTAACAGTTGCTAATTTTTTTTATCTTAATGCACCTTCCTTATTTAGACACGGTAAAACTGAATGTTGTAGACTGAACAATAAAATACAACACTACAGATAATACAATAACAGTTGAATGGCCACACAAGAAAGACGTTTACTGGACAAAAGTATTTTCGATTCAACTGGAAGAGGAAGTGTTTGCCCCAAAAACAAAACAGTCTGGGACAGATGGAACTGAGTATTCAGGTGGACCTATGGTACTAACATTTTCTGTGCTATTTAGATCCACATGGTTAGACAAAGGATGGAAAAATAAAGTAACAAGTTTTGTAGCATCTTTGTTTTTACTCAATTTGTCACTGTGACTGATGAAGACAGTAAAGACAGTCTATTGTTTTTTCTGGTTTTCACTTCACAGAGAAGGCACTTCTCCAAATTTGATACATAAAATTAATATAGTCTTTCACACCAGGATAAGAGTTCTAATTTGTATTCTGCATTTTGTTTGAAAATTAAGACATAATCAACCTCTGCTAATACTTTCCATATCATCTAAAAAAATGAGAAACTGTAATTATTCAAAAAAAGGGTGACTACAAAATACATCAATCAAACTGTATCTTGATCAATTCTATTAAGAGATCTGAATTGCTACTCACAGTAGCAATGATTCACAAACATTTGTGAGGCTTTGGGGAGATCAAACAGAAGTTAAAGTAGGAACACAATTTCACTACATTATTTTTAACTGTTACTTACGATTTTCCTTGTGGCATACTTTCAGGTACATAAACAAAGTATGACATGTTGGTGAACTGTGGTGGTCGACATCCAGCAATTACAGAAACAGAGGCTGGAGACCCTCTGCTTCCAAGTTTATCTGCTGCCAGTACAGTCAGTAAATACTCCTTGTCCCTCACCAATGGCAAACCTGTTGTTTTAACCCAGCCAGTGTTCTTCTCAACTTCAAATCTGTCTTCACCACCTAAAAAGAACAGATCCACAAATGGTTGTCAGCAAGAACATTTTTACTTGATTAAAATTAAGAGGAGATTATGGTATCAATTCCCAAGTTGGTTTTGGCTTAGAATCAGCATGCACACAAAAATTCAGAAGTTTGTTTAGAACTTAGAAATCAGTAATTACATTCATGATTACATTTCTAAGTTGCATTTTACTTCTCTGGGTAATTATCACTCTTCTTTATCCTCCAATACTTTGCTGTTGTTTGACCCTAAATATCCCCTACCAGAAAATACCCTGCTCGATTCCTGGCCAAGAGGAACAAATTAACATTTGGAGTGATATTGCTACTCCCCTTCTGCTTGGACAGTTTTGAACCATTACTGAAGTTTCTTTTAAAAGTCCCACAAAAAAAATTATTAATGAGTCTGTACTAGTTTGCAAAGCTAAGGCACAATGCAGACCCTCAAAAATTTGTTAGAAATGAACCAGAAGTACAACTCCCACAAGGGGGAAGGAAGATTAACCCTGTCCACCCAACAAACTGTGCTCTACATACTGCCCTGTCTCATAAACAGGCAGTCCAGCAGAGAGGTGCTGGCTACTGCTGCCATTGCCACCCCCTTGCCAAAGCCCTGAGGAGTACTGACTGCTCCAGCCCCCATCATCCCCCGGGGCACAACCTGGGCAGGAACCCAACTCTGCAAGAACACACCTCAAATCTGGCAAATTTGTCTGTACCCTCAGTAAAAGTTGATTTTTCTCACACACACAGAGCTGAAGGCTTATGAACGTTTTGCAGGGGAAAGGGAAGATCTTTCACTAACGAAACTGAGGATGAAAGACAAAAAAGTCACAATTGTGAAGCCTAATACACATGGAATGAGAAGGTTAAAATTTACCTTCTAGGAGAAAATATTCTACAGCTCCACGGATCCCTTCATCTGCATCCACCGCAAGCAGCTTGTATACTTCAGTACCTCTCGCAGCTTCAGGGGAAACCACAGCCAAGAACGGGAAGGGCTCCATGGCCCATTCAGGTACGTTGTCGTTCACGTCTGTCACAGTAAGTGACAGGCGCACCAAGTACCAATCCTTTCCTAACAGTCACAGAAAAAATGAAGAAATACTTAGACCGCTACTTGATGGCATTCAGAGTAACAGAAACACATCAATTCCTCAGTGTGTATTGTCTACAATATTGTTGGCATGTAATCCACAAAAAATGGGGTTTTAAGGCTCTTCTGCAATCAACAGTGTCCAGACTGGGCCCACTCGTATTATATTCTACTAATATCTTTTTTTAGGAAAGACCACACATGCTTAAATTTTCAAAATCTAAATACATGTTTTCTGAAAAGTTTTTTTGCTGAAGAAAACGTATCAAGAAACATTTTGTTTATGCAATGATTACAGCAACTCTGAATTTTGAAAATTAAGTATTTGTTACCAAAAAATCCTAACCAGTCTACCCTAACTAGTGATTTTCCTGGTTAGAAAGTTCACTCAAATCCTAATACAGTTTTGACTTCTATTAAAGATTAAATGCTGTTAAGAGCCAATCAACCAAAGAAAACCCTAAAACCAAGCCACCACAGAATGGAACTATTCAGTCTCCAAAAATCGACAACAGAAGATCCTTAGAAATTGAGGAAAAAGTATTTGTTTTACCTCTGCCATTATTAAATCAACCAATGAAAGCAGTAGAGGTCCTAAACAAATAATTAATATCAGGAATTGCTGAAAAGGTGGCAGAAAGGAAAAATGTCAGACTAAAGAAATTGCTCTGAATGCTCCAGCAATGGAGTTAAGCATTCCTGTTAAAGGAGGAAAGAGGGGGAAAATACCCTGGGCGAAGAAAGTTTCTGAAGACACGACCAAAGGACAGGATTAAAATCTTCATATTCCAAAGAAAGCAAAGTAATACAGAAGACAAAAAGCCATTTTCTCCTTAATAAATTTATATTATACTTTCAACCGAAAAAAAATGCTACCTTCAGTCACACACAGCTAGGTCAGATTTTGAAGCAACTTAGCTGGGGTAATACAAGACTGTGATAAAGTGAATATTTTTTTTTTTTTTGTAACTGATAATATTTCTCAGCAACATTAGGGAGCACAGTATAAGCATTACTTGGGCCTTTTGGCCAGCTTGGCTTCAAGTGAACTGACACTGAACCTGTAAAAAGTTTTGCTACAGAAGCCAACTTGAGTGTTCCTGCGCTCCATATTTAATGACTCTGGCTCCAAAAAAGTGGTGTACGTACACCCTGTCTGACTCTGAAAGCAGTACAACTGCATTGACATGGCACTATGGCCCAGCTAACAAGCCACAAGAAGTGAAAGGGAATGTGGTCCAGGTAAAAACAGCTGTCTACATTTACAACGCTATTTATCCACAAGTTTAATAATGGATGTAAAGTCAGAATTTTTAAAGTTGATGGTGTTAATACTTGATTTCAGTGTGTTTTTATTATTTATACATACATGAAAACATCTACACACACACTCATTTATTTTCAAAATAGCTTGACAGGAATTGAAACAAGATACAGAGGAACATCTAAAATTATCGGTTTTAATTTAAATCTAATCAATAATGCAAAGAACTTAGTATTTAAGACTCTAAATATAAAGTGTTGCCAAAATGTGTAATCTTGTAAACAGTGTTATCTTGCTAAGGAGGAGTATTTTCCCAGGAAGGTGTGCCGCTTAGGCTCAACAGCTGTACTCTTTCTCCCTCTCCACTTCCTTAATTGCAGCATTACATCCCTCTCAAAAAAAACCCCATGTTCCAACTAAAATATGTTACTTTTGTCTGATGTATGCATTTATTGATGTTATCCCTTCACTCCCACGGCAGTAGTAATACATCTTTCACATCCGTCTCTTGCAAGCTTCAGCTTTTCATAATTAGGAACCTCTGTCTGATGGCAAGTGGCATATTTAGCACACCGTATCATAATCTGCAATCTATAAACAACCAGTAAGTGGATTGTCGTAAAGAAAACTCCTTGGTGCTGTGATTAACAAAGTCAAATTTAAGTTTCTTAGTTTAGATTTGTGAGACTTAATCCATCATGACCTCTGAGTACTTTCTGTTCTTATCCAACAAATTCTTTTAACAGAAAAATCAGCGTTTATCCAAGATAATCACAGAAGTTCTTCTTAGTTAAACTTGTAAAACTGTATTAATTCATCTGGATTTTAGAACTGTAATTGTGAATACATAGCTTTTTTTTCCTTTCTCTGAAGAGCAACAGAAAGTGTATTGACAGTAACTTGTTAAATCCAAATGAGTTTCTTTGTAATTATATCCTGTACTCAGAATCTAATATTCCAGGGAATATAATATTAGCTTAAGATAGCACATATGAAAAAATGGCAGCTACAGCAAAACCAAACTTGCAATTTATCAAACAGTAAATCACAGTTTCCTGAAAAAGAACCTTAAACATGCCTTGCGCCATCACAGGACATGGATACATACAACACGCATTTTCACAGAAAAATTCTCAGTTATACTGTACATTGAAGTCTTACAAAGTCTTCTCGACTCCAAATGAGACGAATTGCGTGTGTTATGTACTGCACTTTTGCAGTCAGAAGTGTTGGGAGGCCTGGTGTAAGGATGCTCAATTCTGCTTCTCTAGCCAAATGTTCTTTATAACATTGCATGTGAAGCTAAAGGTTCTAAAGACAAACTTGAATTGCTGCATTACAAAAAAAGACCAGCATTGAGGTGAGGCTACTGTAGCCCACACTGTTATTGCACTGTCCTCATAGTCACCCAGGTATAATTCTCTTCAACGTTCAGACAGACTCTGTGAAAGCAGCTGCATGCTTCCTCCTCTGCTTCCAGATGCTGTTAAACTGCACAGCACACAAGAAACCAGAAGAACGTCCAAAAATCATGATGTAAGAAATAGCAGCATGGATACTATTTGCCGCTACCATACTAAATAGAATCAGGTATGTTTCAAAGGGATCTGTTTCATGTCAGAACATGCGTTCCAAAAGTCCCAGGGCAGCCAGTCTGAGCTACCTATGGAAACTGCAGCGGAAGGAACTTGTTAGATGCTGATCTGAGGTTGAAATGAACCACAGCGACCCACAAGGGGGCGAGTTCTAGATGAAAAGTGCCAAATGAGATCAGTGTCTCCTTGAACGCTCCAAAGATTTTAATTAAAAGGTTGTCCAAAAAGAGTGAGCACAAAAGGGAGAAGTTAAGTGTCAAAATTGCCCATCTCTTCTCAAAAGAACAGGTCTTGTGGAAGCTGTCACAAGTTTGTAAATACCCACTGTTAGCTTAGTTTGCCTGGGCATACTGCAAGCTTAAAATAGCAAGCACTAAATTAGAAGCTGAGTTAAGAACCTCTGAAAATCTGCCTCTACAATAGCAAGATCTATTGAGGATTTGAGTGCCACTTTGGTAACCCTGCCAGGAGTAGACAGGTTAGCAATTGTTGTCTCTCTGGGGTCCGGAAATCGATACCCTAATCAACCCATGAACTCATTCAGTTTCAAGTTCTGCTGAAGTTCTTAACATGCATGTATTCCTCTCTCCAAAAGTAAGTCATAATTAAAGAATAACTGATTTTTTATTGAACAAGAAGTAATAAACCTGTATACAGATTCCACTCTTGCAACTTACTGATTGTCAGTTCACTGAACATTAATATGCTGGTACTTAGTACATAATTACAACTGAGAAATAACTCTTTAAGGAAACTGTGGAAAACTGCATCAGGACCGGGATTAATCCTCACATGTCCTAGTAAACTTTATTAATCAAAAACTAAAAGGACTTGGACACACTCCTCCAGCTACTTGTGTTTTAATAGTTAAGAGACCTTAATGTCATTTGACATCTTGGCAAGATCAAAGCTTTCAGCAATATGTTGGTTACCTCTGAAACATCTGAAAACTCTTCACAATGCACATAATCGAAGAGACAGGCATAAGCGTCTCTCTTGACCAGTATACGTAACCACTGCAATATGACCTTACAGATCTTATCGGTATGTTATCTTCTTCCATCAGCCATAGGCAATCTGATTCACAAGCAAAAATACTAAATAAATCACATGATTTCCCTTTCAGTTAGGGCAGTCTGGAGGAAAATGACTGTAAGTAAGTTTTCCTTTGACTGCGTACCATATATCAAAGCAAAAACTGTAACAGAAACACCGAACAGGACTGTGCTTCTCCGCACAGAGACCTACAAATGTGACCTGACAACTTGTAGAAAGAACATCAGGGTGTCCAATGAAGCATGATCAGACAAGGACTTGCCAGAGGACAATGAGTGTGATGAAGAGACTAACATGGACAATAATGTCTAATATATGTATGTCTAGCAGGACAACACATTAAGAATTTCAAAGTATACAGTCATAAATGTTATTTTTTTAAAGTATAACTCCACATTCTAATGAGTGCAGCAATTTAGAAGTTTTTCATTTGTTGTACTTATCATTACATATACATTACCAAACGCAGTCTCTTATATTTTGTAACTGACGTAGCTGCCTTCCTACAGAATAGTTGTTTTCCTACAGACCAGAGCTTAACTGGACCTTTAACTAATTTTTAATAAGGTATACAAAATTGATTTTCTCCCCTATTTATGAAAATTATTTGTGCTTCAAAAGAGTGGCAGGAAGGAAATTTTAGAAACATACGTCTCTTGATAGTTAAGATGTCTCAATGCCTCCTTCCATTAAAACACCCCCACAAACGTATCTTGCAGATACATTAATTATACATGTAAATCACTGTGTTAATAGTAGTAGTACATTGCTATGTATCTGCATTCATCTATTATGATTGATAGTAGTTTATAGTAGTATAGAAGTACTACATGTACAGTAATACAGCTACATTATGGGAGAAATAATATGTTACAATCTCACTCAAAATCTTAGCAGAAACAGCTTAAAACTGGTAATCCTCTGTGGACTTGGGTTAAGTCCTACAAACACACAGACAGGTTCTAATTCAATTATCTGATCCGAATACCAGGCCCCGATGAGAAGTGGAGGTACCTGCAACTATATGGTCAACCCACCATTGAGATCCTAAGACAGGAATCTGACACAGGCTTAATTATCCCTAAAAGAATTTTCAAACTCTTTTGTAACAGACTACCAATAAGAATTTCCTCAATATTAAACACTAGATACTTACTTTCAAGCCAGGCATATCATAGATAACTTACACAGTGTCATCCGTTCAAAAAAAATCCTACTAAAAGAATAGTTCTGCCAATTACATTGTTGGCACACATGCAGATTTTGCATTTGACAGATTTTCCTCCCTAGCTTCAGACAACAGAAAAACTTAAATTACTGTCTCACAGATACTGAGCAACAAGACATAAAATTCAAGATGGCTCTCACTGCACATAAACATGACAGTAGCCAAACACTGGAACGTCTTATATTAAAAATTGTTATTTTAAAAAGTCATATAGAAAATAATATTTCATATTGAAATGGGTAAAATCATATTCTTATTTGATCAGAAAGGTTTTTTTTTTCTTATTTTTCTTCACTATGGAAACTAATGAAAACAGATTCTGTGAGCAGATTGCTTTTCCTACATATTTGCAAACACCACTTATTTGCGCTTCGAAATATCAAAACTAAGCCCTCTCTACAGCTCTCTTTTCAATTTATATAAAAACTTAAAACTAAAATTATCAAATCTAGTCCAGAGTTTTTTCCTACTTTAGCTGCTTAATTCCCTATTAGAGTCAATTTGTGTATCATCAAAAATCCTTCTTAGGGCAGCTCATCCTCGAGTCTGCTTTTTCTGTGATATTCCCTCCAGTTGGAATTACTTCCTTTTAACTTAGTATTACTGACAAAAGCTGCAGCACTGAAATTCATTCCCTATCACCAAAATCAATCTTCATAATCCACTGCTGAAACCTCATCACAGGTATCTATCTATAATTGCTTATTTTTCATGCCTATCTGTGGTTGAAAAACTGATAAACAGAAAGATTTATTACACTGCCTTACTCTGAATTCAAACTACATTAGGTAATGTAATACACTAGCTGGCCCAAGCGCCTGCTCACAGAAAATATATGATATGCCATGACTCACAATTTTCATCCTTTGAAAAAATAATACACAAGCTAAATATTAACTGACTTGCTGGGATGTTTAACCACAGCAAAAATGCTCTTTAAAAAGCAGCAATAAGTAACTAAAAAAAACCCTAAACAAACAAAAAAATTAGAGAAAGTCTCTAAAATATCTTTCTTTAGGTCTGCCTGTAGGCATATTTCTAGATCCACACAGCTAATCAAATCAGTTCACTACCAACATACTCTGAGTAAGAATTGCATCAACATAATCCAACTGTTGGTTTCTATAGCAGAAGCATTTCAAAGAATGTCACAACTGATCTACGTAATGGCCCTAGGTGTTAAGACTTTCATCGTTTTATGTTAGACTAATTTTAATGCTACACCTGTTTAACCTTTCAGTAGATGTAAAAAACATAGGCCACCTCAGCTATCTGAGGAGGCTGATGTAGCAAAATCAGAATTGTTGTACATCCAATAACATTCCTGCAAGTCCACAAGGTCCAAGCCATGATACAGATAGGATTTGTGCAATAACTTAAATCTTCCTAGTTTAAGACAAAATTCACTTTTTTGAAAGGAAGTCACTTCTCCAAGAAAAGCAGGAAAATTTGTTATTCAAATGCCTTTCAGAAATCAGCAGTGCAGATCAAGGACAGAGTCTGCTGTCAGCCTCCTCACTAGATCCCTTTTTCCGAATCTCCACGACCAAAAGGCAGACAGTGCCTCATTAAGCACAGTTGTTAGGATTGAGAAGCTTTAATAAAGGCAGAGTTAAACATATACGAGAAAACATAGCATTTCTTATTAAAAAACAACAACAAACACAAAAAAAACCAAAAAACAAACAAACAAACAAAAAAAACCAAACCCAAACACAACAGGAGAAAACCTTAATACTCATATACTATGAAGACTGGGTTATATACTTTGTCCAAAAAGCTTAGGAAAAGTTCTAGCAAGTAAAGAGTGTCACAATCTTGTAAAATATTTAGTAATTTCTCACATCAAATTTAAGACATATACAGGGACTTGCTATTTAGAAGGAACAGAAAGCCCTCTCAAAATCATTAACCTCTAGGTGAGTTCAAGTTAAAGACTTACCAAAATTGAAGTACATACTGAAAATTACAAAAAGCAACTAAATATCTTGCTCAGATAATGGTTTCTTTCTTCATTAAGTTCTTCACTAGTTCTTTACGGCTCTACCAAATCCAGGTTTATCTGAAGAAAGTTCTTTTGTGGTGTTCACCATTAATTTTCTAGGAAAGGGTTTCAACATAAAAATAACATGAACTAGCTCCTCCAACCTGATATCAAAGTCAGGTTATAAAGACTTATTGGCTTACACACAGATACTGCAAACCAATAAATCCTGTCATTTCATACAGCAACTAAAAAAAAATATTCACCCACCCACCTATATTGTTACAACAAGGGTGGCAGGAAGGAGGAGAGTGCTTTAATACTTAATCATTCAGTTAACAACAACTTTTGAATATGACACTGGATAAACCAAGCCTTGACAACCATATATGCTGAAATAGTTCAATTGCCATTTCAAATACTGTAGGTTGAGGTTGCCTCTAAACCCATCTCTTTTCACCATGTCAAATCATAAAAGATGGCCTTCAATCTGTGAAATCCAACGTATTCTCAGACTTCGGATTTCATTAAGATTATATGACTGTCTTTTCTCTCAAAAATCCAATGGATATTTCTATAAGATGAGACTTGAAAATAAAATCCTTGTATTCATTAAAAATGTAGGCTTCTGAGCTTCAGTGTAATAGATAAAACTGATGCCAGATAGTTCAATGTAAAAAATCTGACAATATAGAATATGTACTTGACTGAACATGTCTCTACAACTGTGGACAAATATTATACATTCCTTGAATGTACTGGTGGAAGAGGTATAATATTATTATGATTAAACAATAATGGGTGATAAGCTAGGTTGTTCCTGGCATTTTTAGGTCATTTCAATTTACTTTTAAAAGGAGATTATGAGAATGTTAGAAGTCTTGCAAGCCTTTAGGTCAGTATCACCATTATATTCTGGTCTACATCTATCAGCAAATTAAAGTGTTCAAGTTAGAATTTTTCTTTTTGTTTTTTTAAGTTGCCCCAACTTCTAAGACTTTTACCTTAAACAGACAAATGTCTGTTGAAAACTCAAGAGTTTTGCTATTTGTTTGGGTTACTGTGAGTAAAAATATTTTGGGTTTGATTGAGAGGACATTGTTGTTTTGACAAGGCTTTGCAAATATCATAGTGAACTCTTTTACTACCTCACTCCTATAATATGTCTTCATGTAAAATATCTACTGACTTAAAAGTTTGGGAAGACACATTTCCAGAAAGAAATCTTACTGTCCTAAGCATCTAGCTGCAATCAGGAGAAATTTCTGTTCCCATTTTCATACCATAACATGAGATAAAAGCTACTGGTTACTGTACCCAGTCCTACTGTATACCCTTCAAAAAATATGACAATTATGCATGAACATTTCTCTACTGTCATTTCTGAAAATTCATGAAGCATATGATGGGCTACTTTTAAGTACAGTAGTTTGCTCATTCATAAAACATAAACCTTCTAAAGAGATAACTTTGGTGGGTTCAAGCTGTGGACAGCCCACGTTCCCTCCTAATATGCCTTATCTTTTCTGCAGATAGAATAATGACAGTCTGTCATGTCTCCGTTCCTTCCACTCATCTGGCTTTTAAAATAGAAGTTAAAACAAACCAGAAAACAAAAGTACAAAAGTAAAGAAAGCATCAGAGGAGCTAAATGATCATGGCAGACTGAATCTTAATATAAATTACCAATTAAGAGAGAGTAAAGTGATAACCATGTTATCAGTAACTTCCCAGTGTGGTATCCATCTGCCGAGAGTCACAGACAGAAAAACCAAGCATGCCCAGATGTGAAATAAATGCCTACAAATTAATAATCACAACAGACATCCTTAAATAACAAATTATGTGTCTTGATAAATGATTATTGATTGCCAAAAATCATTACCATCAAGGAGAGAACGTAGCTAAAAAGGTAGCAGCTACCATACCACTGTAAGATGCAAAGTTCTCTTGACATTTTCCTTAGAATTTCTTGGTGAAAATCTGATTTGTTTCTCCGAGGCCCATCATACACAAGAACACAAAAAAAATGCCACCACAATCAGTAGGCTCACCAACACAGCCTGCTGTACGTTTTTGTATCATTATGCACAGAAAGTCTTTTGAACTAACATTAGCTGGACTGCAAACCTAAACACATGAAAGACTGGCAGTCATTATTAATTTTCCAGAAAAAGAAAATGAAAGAGAGAAACCTGACCATGGCACATATGTATCAACATTTACATGCATCATCAGTAAACTGAAGCCTACTCATACCACACAGAACTCTTGTCATCAGGGCTAGGACAAAGCAATAAACTGGTATCTGCTGAGTGCAGTTACTACAGGGAGAAAGGACACTAGGCTGTGAGACTTCACAAGCATTTTTTTGCAGCAGGGGAGAGACTGACAAATCTCAGTTTCAAACTGTGCTCAGGAGTAAACTGTGATAGAGAGACAGCTTTCCTTATCTATTTCGACCCTCTTCTGCTCTATCGCCCCCAGCTGTCCTTATCCCAAAGCTGGCACTTCCTTAACACTGACTTTTACCACCAATTCCCATTTAAGTAAAATTTCTATACACATAAGAATAATAATCTAAGGCAATCAAATTTGCTATTTAAGAAATTATTACCTCCTTTATCAGTAAAAGAAAAAAACAAAAGTGGAATTTATGTCGGGAACACCATATATTATTGAATATTGTATATTACTAAGTGAACCAAAAGGAAACTGTCTTCAAAATACTGAATTTGTCCCCTCTTTACACCAAAACACTTTGAAGTCAAAGGAAAATTACTGTGGGCTAAGTCTCAGTCTCTCTTTCATTCCAAAATCTAAACTCAACCTCACCAAGTAGGTTCAAAGATAATTCTGTCTACAAATTTGAACACTACACTTCTGAGAGGGTTAGGAAAAACTGACATAAAACTATTTTGTAATCAAGTGAAGTGAAACATAATTGCCATGTCAGTCAGAGAATCAATGCCCAATCGGAGATGTTATCCATATGTTCTATAATTTACTACTTCCATCAGATTAACAGATTTGTTCTGAAATTTAGTTAGATCTTGGAAAAAAAACAAAACAAACCAAACAAAAAAAAAAAAAGCTTCTTTCTTTTGCAGAAACTTCGAGTTTGAGATAATAAACAGCCAGATCTAAACAGCTTTGGTGTTCAAGTCCCAGTAGTCTCACAAAGATATTTTTAATCTGACTGCTTGGAGTAGAAAGCATGCAGAATCAAAACATTCAGACTGAATAAACATCAATGTGGTGCTCTAAAGCTTCCCCAGACATTCCTTTCTATCACAAACAAGTAACATTCCAAACCTGTAAACACCCATATTTGTCCCAAATGCACACAGAATTTACATTATCTTTTGACTTAATAGCATGAAACCCATTGTAGTTTAACGAAACACATCTGCTGGATAACAGATGACTATTTCAACTTAAGCCCAGCTTGATGTGTAACTGTTAACATGGTTGTAATTCATAAAGGAGGTAATAGGAATTGTAAAAGACAAAATATCACCCAGAAGCTACTTAATTCTTAGGGGTGATCCACACAGAATCAATACAGCTAGTAAGGGACTAAGGCCTCAGAAAAAAATTAAAACAGATGATCATGCTTCTAAGCATGAAAACCTTCAAGATTTAAAATATACACATCCCAAAAATTCATATCTCCACTCTATATGTTGAATTTAAACAGGACAAATATACTTAAAATATAAGTGACTGCTGTTAACTATTTGGAAGGCATGTCAAACATCACCCTTCGTAAATCCTCTAATAAGAAAAAATGAACGACAGGAGATTACAAAGCTAATGCCCATGGATGAAGTAAGGTCAAAGGAGCTTGAGATGACAGAGGATTAGAGAGACGGGATCTTTCATGCACTTCCCCCAAGCTTTAATGGAATAGTAATGGCTCCTTCTCAAATTAAACGTTAGCTCTGTGTTAAAATATTAATGTGTATGACAGTCTAAGAAATTTTACCTTCTGTTCACTGGGTATAAACTTAAAATAGTGTTACACTTTTGTGAAGACTAAATAAATTGTGTCCCAACAAATGAAATAGGATAAAATCTGAAATGCTACAGAAAACGTGAGCATAACCATCACTCCTTCCAGGCAAGGTTAACTTAAGAATATAGTTCAGGGCTGGGTGATCAGTGGGGTCACTAAAAGAATCTGCTCATCAAGGACCATGCGCCAAAAAAACATGCTCATGAAGTTAAGGCCTGACATTTTTGAAATCTGATTAGCATCTCAAACTAATGTGTAAGTTTTTCCTGGTGTTTCTAGTTTGGGGTTGTGGGGTTGGCTGGTTTGTTTGTTTTTCTTTTGGCCAACATATTTGTAAAATTACAGAAAACGTAAATATTTTTGGGCTGTATTTCAATTTCAAATGAGTGGTTTCAGGTCTCTTAAGATTAAATTTTCTGACCTATGTCCAGGCAGAGCAATTTAAGCTCTCCAGGTAGTCAGGGCACAGAGAGTAATTTATAGAAATGCATACATGCTGCTGCTGAAGTTGCATAATTTAACTACCAAGGAGCAGTAAGGACAAGCTGCTTTGCAGGGAAAGGTGAAACAGGAGTCAAGGGTTACAGCAAGGCAGGCAGGGACTTCACTGTCACTGAGCAAGAAGAGCAGAGCAGGTCCCATGATAGAAACCTGGTTCATCCAGCAGTCCAGTGGTCACCAGACAGATTTGCAGTGATCAGGTGTGTGTCAGGTCAAGCTGGGAAGCCAAGGCAGCATCGGGGTCAGCAAGATGCACAGCCAGGTACAGCACACCCCCGTGGGAGCTTGGGAAAGGACCTGGGCTTAAGCACAGCTCCCGAGACATGGGGCAGAGGCCACAGACGGCTTCTGACAACTAACTGATCCAAGGTTAGCTGGCTGCATGGTGTCAGAGCTGGCCTTGAACATGGGCAGCCAAATCCAGGGAGCAGGGAGCTGCAGGACTCATACTGCATTCCAAGACCTGACAATCATGCTAGACAGGTCAGCCCTAATCTTAAAGGTAACATCCTACCAGTCTATGAAAACTATTAGGCTTGACTGATCTGTGCTCTCTATGTCTTAAAACTGACTTCTGCCTGTTTTTAAACCTTCCTTCTAAGAATTCTTGTGAGGAAATCACCTGAACTTGAACTACAAAACAAGACAGTATCTCCTCTCTTGTCCAGGGCTTGGAATTATTACTCCTCCACAAGTACAGCAGAAGCTACACCATAAAAAGGCACTATGGGTCTAGATTTTACTGCTTTCCAGTGACTACTGCTTCCAGAAAACATATAAACTATGTTAAAACTAAGTCTACAAACTATTAAATGCCCACAAAAAGATACACACTGAATAAACAGAACTAGTAACATACCATTTCCTCTACAGGTTGCAGTTAATTTTACTGTAGCACTAAAATACACAAAATAATTATTTATTATTATAACTATTATTTCAAAGAATTTCGAACTATGGATTTGTTTTTCATCTACATTTAAAAAAAAAAAATTATATTTATAACCAATATGTCCAGTCAAAAAGTATGTGCAGCATGCCATGTAGCTGCACTGGTAATGGCAACAGTGATAATAGTGATTTGCCCACATCACTACAATAAATCTTGGAGCTCAACCGCAGCTTTGCCAAAAAACCCAACCCTGTGTGACAAAGAGTTGCTCATACTGCATATGCCCCTCAAAGCTACCCCTGACGCAGGAAAACGTATACCAGCGCCAAGCTTATGGTCACACTGTACGGTTCGACCAAGAAATACTCGACGTAGTGAGGAGTGAATCTGTTACATTGGTAGTTACTTCCCGTCCCAAGCAGAGTGAGCTAGGTTAGCTCATACCTTCAACAAGCTGCAACTCAGAGTGAGAAAACCCTTCTTCTACGAATATGTGGAAGGTTATCTGGATATTGAGATGCTAAAGGTCTGGTTGCATCTAGAACAGTATTTACTTCAGTGGAACACCAGTCCTGAACACACTGCTGTGTTGATTATCCAGGACAGAATTGAGAAGAAGCAAACGGAAAAGTATTTAAAATTCTATTTTAGCTGAAGAGAAAATTAAACAAACATGCAGCCTGTTACATATCCTTTGTGCGTTCCTCCCCTGAATTTTTATTCAGGGAACAGGACATTTCCTACAACGTCCCATTTATGAACTAAAGAATGAGGGCTGACACATAAACTAGGAAGAAACACTGCTGAATATTGCCTTATTACCACATACCAGTCGTCTTGCGACTATTCAGAGAATGCTCCATCAGTCAAAAAAAAAAATCAGTTTGTCTTCCTAGAGATGTATTAGGGCCGCTTGTGCCACAATGGTCTTAAGCATTCTTTACTACTTTAGGCAATGAATAACAAATCAGTCAAATAAGTTACAAATAAGTCATAATAAACTACATTGAAAAGACAAAGGACAAAGAGCGTAGACTTCACATGCTAAAGCATCTAAAAATCTTGTCTTATCCTTGACATCATTGCCTGGGTTGAGGAAGAGACGAATGCCAAAATTAATTACTGGTTAATTTTCAGTTCTCAGCTACCAGGCAGTAAGAATTAGGGGAGTAGAAAATGAAAAATATATTAAAGGAATTAATACAACTTTATACCACTTGAACATAAATCAACATCTGATTCCATAAGCTCTAATACTAGAAAAGTGTAGCTGCTGGAATATTTATGGTTATGTACAACATAAAATAAGCCAGCACAAATGAAAAGCAAAGCAAGCAAACTGGAGAAAGAACCTGAACTTACATTTCTATTCAGAACAAAATTCAGCATAACCATCGCCACACTTCAATTCATCCTGAGAGCTCACTTCCGTAAATACTGTTTTCTCCTGGAGCTTTTGCAATCTTCTAGGTCTTCCTGATTTCAGACTCATTAAAGCATCTAGTTCTGCTAGCCACCTTTCGCCCTCTTGTGTCCCATCCTTTTGGTTATCTTTTCTGACAATTAATGAAGTTTGGATTGCGAATAAGGAAAGAAACATAACTTTCTAAATCTGTTTCAAATATCCACGCATTTTAACTCCTATAAAATGAGAACATAAGCATTCTGCAACTTAAAAGAGTTTTAAAGGTGTCAAGTCATTATTAACCTTTATCTGATGAAAAAACTAGTACTCATAAACTTAAAATCACTAGCGTCTAAAGTATGCCATTGCACTGTCTAAAATTAACTGCCCTCCACCTAGCCTCTGAGAGTCAAAATCTAGTTTTACGTATTTCTTAAGAGGTTATTATCTTACTACTTAATACTACTAGCAGTAATATATCAGGCTAGTGGAAAACATTCCAAACTATTTAGTAAAACTACAAGATGGAGAAAAAAAATCCCTGAAAATAAGTTAAAGTTGGTTCAGGTTTTTTAACTGCATTAGCAAGCATTGCTTTGGAAACAAAATCTCTGGCATGACAGAGTGACAAGCATAGTTCTAGGCAATCTCGGACGTCTACATTCAGACTAGATAAGAGCAAAAACAATCACAAAGGTGAGACTAGCAATAACTGGGGGCAGGGTTAGCTACCACTTTTCTGACAACATCTGCTTGATCCTGACAGAGGGAGCTGTGACACCAATGAAGGGCTGAAACTTGAGCTACATGACAGAGTGGGTGAACAGCCCAGAAGCATACTCAGATTGACCCGATAGATTTTGTCACTGCCTCTGAGTAATGATGTCCCCTTTGGCATGTTGCCTTGCTCAAGATTGAGTAGCAAAGATAGGACACAGAAAACGTTTGTGTTTTGGAAATTGGTCTATCAACCTCTTGGTTAGCAGCCAAAGCTCAAGCTGGAACACAGCGCAAAGCCAGTACGAGTGACTGACGTCAATATGCTACAGTGATAGGCACGACAAAAGCTAAGCGAGAGTGAGAGGAGGATCTGAGAGCTGTTCCTCAGGACCCGAGTGAAACGAGTCGGTGAAACAGCCTGCTTCACCAGGGGAAGTATCCATGTCACTGAAACTGTCAGCGCTAATTAGAACCCCCGCAGGCATCCTCAGGGATTTAACAGACACCAAGGAATAAACTGCCTCTCGCTCCCATGGGCTGCCCTCAGTCAGAAGAGATGAGGGAGAGGAACAGCGTGGGAAGCTCTTCATCTCTCCCGCCCGCGCTGCTCCGTGGCTAACAGAAGTTACTCTGAGCAGCTGCACGGCTGAGAAGTTAATAGCTTTCACAAGCACTAGAAGTCACATAATACAAAACCCTTTCTAAACCTTTCCAGGACGAAATCAAGCCAACCAACTCCTTTCTGCTGAGACAATCTTCCCCAGAATACTCGCATTCTAGACAATCTTCAGAACACTGTTATAATCACAAGCAACGGGAAAATAACAAGACACATGGTGAACATACAGAGATATCCGCCATCAAGTGAATTAAATATAGGGTTAAATAAAGCCATATTTTCATAGGTATAAAATAGTAACTAAGATGACAATTCAAAATTTAAAAAGAATTTGAAAACGAGATGTAATCAGCCAGAGATAAATGAAATGAGCTATTCTATTTGACTCGAGTAAGACCCCGTGAATAGTGATGACAATTTAAATCACAAATATGCCATTTTAAGGGCACAATCTGGACTCCTCAGATCTTTAAAAAAAAGAGCAGCTACATGAACAGAAAGGCACCGATCTTGCAAAAACTCGTATCATGCTTGTGAGTCAAGCATGCTTAACTTTAATAGCAACTCAAAACTCAATGACTTCAGCTGCATGCTTCAAGTTGAGCATTTACAGGATCAGAGCATTTTAACAGAAAACACCTGTGCGTAAGAAGCGTGGTATACCTGACGTGCTTTGTCTCAACGCATATATAACATAAGCAACACTCTCTGGTTACGCTACACGTTTTCCACAATGCTCATTAATGACTAAGAATTCTATCAGGTGAAATAGTCAAATTCTGATGGCCACCTGACTGCTCCAAGCGTTTTTACATAGCTGTACAGTCCATATTCGCTAAACTATGTAACGCTTCCTGTCGCCTACAGTGTTTTAATATTAATAATTTACGGGTCTAAAAGAACAAAACTACATTCCACAACATAACAGCATACGACGCCTGACGCTAAGCCATCCTTAGGCGCTTGTTGTCACTCCGGGACTTTTTACTCCTCAAAAGACAACTTTCTGACGGGACGCGGCCGCTGCTCGGAATCAGACGCAACTTTTCCGGCGGCCGGCACGGCGGGGGCGAGCGTGGCCGCCCCTCCCGGCGCGCAGCCCGCGTCCCTCCTTAGGCTGGCACCTACCTG
>NW_009259593.1:3634754-3647632 GCF_000687185.1 Egretta garzetta
GCCCGTTAGCCCAAATTCCCCCTCCTACGTAAGAGCCTCACTGCTTGCGCTGCCTCCTCAAGCCCCCGCCTCCCCCGGCAGCCAAGCTCTTGGCCGCTTGTCCCGGGCATGGGCGCAGAGGCGGCTCCCTGCGGGCTGTGCCACCCGTCCGACAGGCGCTCCCAGCGCTCGGGTCTCTGCTGGAAATATTTTCTTGTTGATGTCTACATAGCTACGTGTTACCGAATCCCAGTTTTGCCCCCAGCATTTACTTGAGCAACGTCACTGGCCTAAAGTTACATCTTTCGTCACAACTGATCAGCTCCCCGATACCTCCAGATTTGTAAAGGTAAAACAAATTTTTTAGAAGAAATGTGGCTTAACGAGAGAATGTTTCTGGTAATAAACAGAAAGAAATAGCATCCAACACCTATTTAACTGCACTGGATTTTTAGCATAAGTGAGTAAAACTAAAAAAACAATAAAATAAATTTCACCATTAACGTTAACTGGCAATATAAATCAGGTACATTGCAGAAAAAGTTAGTATATTAAACAGTTCCTCTTCAAAACAGAATTGTGCTTTCAAGAACAAAGTCAAACACAATATACAACAGATGTTAGCTATATATATGAGGTACATAAGTCACTTATTTCATCTTAAGAATCATTCTGAGATAAAAGCAAAAAACCAAAAGATACTCTGTATTAGTCACATTACTCAAATTTTGTGAGACTGTGAATAATGGTTACTTTTCTTATAAAACAGACCATGCATTTCCCTTACACGTCCCACCCAAGACCATGGGGAACTTTAGAAACACAGTATCGTACCTTCCTGATAGCATTTTAGAGAAACTGGTTGCCTTTATGGGGAAATGGGAGTCCAGGCTCAAGTAGGAAGACTATAGGAGACTCAAGGAAAAATCCAGGTGCTCTACCATTACCACAAGAGTGACCACCTCCATTTCGGCCCACAAGTAATTAAGGAGATACAAACCATCAGCTTCCTGCATTAACATGCTGTCTCCACTTATGCCTCATACCGTGTCCCCTTTCAGTCAAGCAGCGCGCTGTTGCCAGCTGTAGAGCAGCTGTACTCACCTTCCCTGCCTCCCCGTTCACACCAACAGTCAGCAGCAACTGCATGCTGACAAATTTCCTTGGGGCCCAGGGCAGGGTCACTCTTCTGTTCACCCACAGAATGGAATAGGTACAAGAACTTCGACAAATAAAACATCTATCCCTAACATGCACTTGAAGCATGGGAGAGGGGAAAAAAGGTGGAAGAAATGCCATCAGAGGTAGAAGAGTGCTGTTGATAAAGCTCTGGTGGCCCATCAGAAAGGTGGAACCGTTTACCTGAAACAAAAGAAATTAATCTAGAGTACTAAACGGGAATTGTTTCTCCCATGCCTCAAACATGCCTGAGATTTCAAGCATTTTCAATTCTACGTTGGCATAAAACACATAGTGTAAGAAGCTGCTATATCTAAGTTCCAATGCAGACACGGATGTCTAGATTAGGATGAAGTAATAAATGGGTCAATCTTTCATTCATTTCTCTAACAGAATTAAATCTGCATTATAATTAGCAATAACAATAATGAATATACCTTCTTTAAAAAAACTGAAAATATTACATTTGTATTGATGTAGAAAGTTGAGATAACGCAAATTCTTAGGAGTTTTCCTCACAAAGTTAAAATAGCCTTGAAATCTCTGTATAAAAACACACCCCAATATGGGATGTTATCTTTAGTGCTTTTGTGGCATTTTTTTTTGTCTTAAAAAAAGACATTTTTTTAGGTGTATGGACTGTGTACAGAGCAAAGGGCAATACAGATTGGGATGGGAAGAACACAACTACCTGAAAGGAGGCTGTAGTGAGGTGGGGGTCAGCCTCTTCTCCCTGGTAACAGATGATAGGACAAGGGGGAATGGTTTGAAGCTGCGCCAGGGCAGGTTTAGGCTAGACATTAGGAAAAACTTCTTCACCGAAAGGGTTGCCAGGCTCTGGAACGGGCTGCCCAGGGAGGTGGTAGAGTCCCCATCCCTGGAGGTATTTAAAAGAAGGCTAGATGAGGTGCTTAGGGACATGGTTTAGTGGTGGGATGGCAGGGTTAGGTTAAAGGTTGGACTCGATGATCTCAAAGGTCTTTTCCAACCAAAGTGATTCTATGATAACTTGGCCACAAAGATTTATATGGCTCCACAATAAAAGGAATGTTTCTAACAGTTCCCCAACTAGTAGGATACTATGAAGAATCCACAACAAGTACTTGATCAAAACTTGATCAAACCATTTTGTGGGATCATTTTAGTGAGTTCTGTTTTCTACGTCTACTAGGATTTCTCTCTGTAAAAACCTGTGAAAATACACCAGGAATGAAACTACATTTTGAAAGGTCTTACATTTCTGCAACAAAAATTCAACCGGCATTTTAATTAATTCAGACACAAACATGGTTCTAGCTGACTTTAAAGATGAGTCTCATGCATGGTTTCAAATGCAGAACTCAAGCTCCATTATTTTAATCAGCATGTAGACAAAAAACCCAGAGATTGGACAAATTTTTTTTAGGAAAATAGAGACTTTATACTGCTGTTTGTTAAAAAAAAAGGTTGTTGATTTTTATAGTTCACTGCCCTCTGGTAATCATAGACAAATACTTGAGACTCTAATCCTATTACTAATTCTGCACATTAATGGCAACCTAAATGGGTGCCTTGGGTACTTGTAGAGTCAGAATCTTTCTGACTTCAGCCCATCTCCAGAAGTCCTACCCATACGGGCACTGACTTTGCCACACAAGCTCCTCAGCTCTTCTACTTCACGAGTTTATTGAGAGAGCAGATCTAGTCAGTATAATAAACTTTACACATCATTTGCTTCCTTTTCCTGACTGTTCAACCGCACTTTCTGAGGTTACACCAGGGTTCTCTGAATGTTCCAGACCATTCTCCCATTTATAGCAACACCGTGTATTTCTGCTACCTCTAATTTTGGATTTAACAGTGAAGAAGCACCGGTTCTCACACTAAAGCAAGAATTCTTTTCTTGCTCCTGCCTTGAATTACCTGCGTGCATCTTTTAATACAGTAATTAGAAGTTTCCCTCTTTCTTCTCTGTAAAAGCCGGGACTTACAACTCTAAGGGTACACAGACACACCTCAGAACAAGTCTCCTGAGGAGGCTCACAGGCTGTACAGATTGCTAGCTCTCAAGCCTGGAGTGCAAGGTGAGCACAGTTTCCAGAGATCTAACATGACCAAAGACATCTCGTGGTCACACACAGCATCAAGCACAAGCCACCTGCTGGTGAACACATGTATGATCAGGTGATGGCAAGGCCAAGGCAAAATCAAAGTCTCTGTCAAAAGTGATTAATTCGTGTTTGAAAATTACTGAATTAGTCTTTGTAACTTACTGATTTATAATATTAACATAAATTTTTAAAGAAACATCATGCCAAGTATTTGCTGCAGGATTTGCATTTTACAAATTAGATTTCCTTTACAATACAAACAGGAAGCATTCTGAGGAAAATCTTCCTTTAACCTTATGGAACTGCACTGTAAATATTGAGGCAAGAGAGAAGAATGATGCTAATCATTCTTCCTGTTTTGCATATACCTTGTAGCTGAAGGGCAGGATGGTTTAGAGAAAAGTGGCACAATTTACTTTGCTTTTGATCAAAAGGCAAATACGCCTGAAGCAGTGAGGGCTCTTGACTGCTGCCTACTCCACAGCTGGCTTTCAAGGGGCAGAAAGGGGCTGGAAGTCCCCTAGGATCTTTTACTATAAATAACCATAAATATATACCAATAACAGAATTAATATCCCCCTCTGGAGCAAACTGGTATGTATGTCATCTGTTACACCTGACAGACACTATTCTCAAGCACTAGTTCAAATTTTCAGGAAGGGTTTTGCCCTGCTGCATGTCTACACAAAGGAAGCTCTTTCTACACTATTTACTTCCCAGTCATGATTCTGCAAGTGTCTTGGCACACAGCCCCGCAGGATCTAGCCCAAATTGACAAGATAGTCCCTGTGCTATTTTAGATGGTTTGTACATTGTCGCTTTTTATGACAACATTTGTAGTTCCATTTTCTCAAATGCAAGTGTAAGTGATAATCTTTTCCTGTATAATTTTGCAAACTAAACCTAAATTATTCAGAAGTACAGCTGCTGTTGTCTAATCCTTGCTAGCTCTTTATGCAGCTTTCTCACTATAGTTCACAATTTTTGCTTGGAATCTAGCAGTCAAATGAGTTCAAGAAACACCTTCTGTCATGCTAAGAGCAGGATCCTTCCTCCAGAATTGAAAACCCGATTACATTTTCAGTATCTTTCAGTATTTTATAACAATTACTTTCCAGTTTATTTCAACCAGCTGGAAGACCCTTTCTGCTGTTAAGTATATAGTGCACTATGCAAGTCCGAGAAGGTTAGAATCAATGTTTTATTACAATAATCTATGTAGATGGACATACTTCTTATGCAGTCAGAAACACCTACTACATAACTTATAATCAAATTAAATGAGCTATACATACATATAAAAAAGTGAAATCTGAGGTGTGTCGAAATCACACAATACAGCAACAACAAATTCTCACTGAATAACACTCTAATGGTATATTCTGTTTGCCCTGGCTGGTGCTTTACTTACCAAATTAATTACATTATTAATATTCTCAGTAAACAGCTTGAAAATCTTTCTAGAAAAGCTTTTCTTAAAAATACTAAGTTTTCACATGATAAAGTTTTTCTATTAATCAGAATTTTTACTTATGTGACTGACACAGAAAGAGTAATTTCATTTTTAAATAACGACTTCTGTAAATTACTTCATACTACTCTCTAAACATCCATTTTTCTCAAAACTATGCTTCATCCCTATAACTGCCTTAATAAAATGTCTATGTGAGAAGCAGATTGCTGGGTTTGCATTCAATACATAAAGCACAATGAATGCATATGTCTGACACTAAATCTCAGTAAACCTTGCTTAGACTATTTTTCAATTATTTGTATACATGCAGTAAGCAGAAAGAATCAATTTATTCTGGCTTGTATTTCCTATTTATAAGCATAATTCTCTAAAACTTCAATATCTTTTGTTTTGGTCATCACATTTCTCTGTGTTTCAGAATCCCAAACTCTTTTCACCTCAGCAGAACTAATCAGAAGAACACAATTTACATTGTCAGAATTTGCAGATTTGGCAAAGAAAACATGTCTGATTCAATTCTGCCCAGGTGCCAGCAGAAGCCAGGTAGGTTTCTGCTGAGCTCCTCGGCATCCTGCTTAGGGCTGTTGAGAAACCTGGTTTTCCAGATACTGCAGCTCTGGGAAGCACATCATATGGACTGCAGCCCTCTGGCTTGGGATGTTAAGGCCTCCAGGGTCTGGAGCAAACAACTGCTACAAGATCAGGGAGCTCACATCTGCCAAGGTTAGTAGCTCTGAAAGCCACAGATGGACTGACCTAGATCCACCGTTAACACTGCCTCAAAGAGATTTTCTAACCTTGAGAGGGGTTTGCTCCCAAGTGGTACAAACGAAATTTTTAAATATCACATCAACACATTTAACAAAAAAGTACTTCCAACAGGTTTATATAGAGTATACTTTGAAGTAATGTTTGTTTAAATAACTATGAACAGTGTGACAGTACCAAACACTGGTATCTGTGCTCATCTGAGATGTCTTATACTGTACATCAGAATCAGCGTGTCTGTCAGTCAGATCAACAATTTTTGTAAGAAATATTCGGGTTTAGTGAGTAATAAAGGATAATATACTACCTACAAAGGCAGAAACTACCTTTAAAGTTTTAAAGTAATTAGCTCATCCTCACCTCTGGAAATGAAAGAAGATCTTCAGTGATACAAATCTAAACTAGTATTTTAATTTGGCTGACTTCCACTTCAAGCTGTTACATGTTAAAAATCCTCAAGTGTATTATCGCTAGCAATTTAGAAACCAAAGTTTATGGCTGCAGTGAGGGCATATGGAAAACCTATGCAAGGGAATACTGAGAAAATTTTCTTGCTTCTACAGACGAAGGAACCAGTAAGTAACGATGCCTCCATGAAGGATTCATCACCTTCCTTCATGTTATATAAAGGTGTGGTGAGACAAGCTGAAGGCAGGCAGTCTACCTCTTATTTAATTCTATTGTAAATAATTCTAGATAAAAGACTGCTCAGGCAGCAGATTGCCTGCTTACTTAATAATACAGTTTTAATATTCAATTTTGTCCTGCTTCCACAGCCCTTCCTTTCTTAGAACAGCTGCTGACTCACATGTGTGTGGAATGTCTAAAAAGCTGCAGGGGTCAGCTCAGATTTTCTCACCATACCTTGACCTAAGTGACAGTAAATAACAAAAGTAAAAAAAAGAGGAAGCACTACTTTTTATCCCAGTCTCACATTTCATTTCCCGGCTCTAGTCTTTTGATCACCTTCCTCTGTAGCATTCTGTGCAATCTCACCTCCCTTTACTCTTCTGTCTCTCTTTTCATCTCTACTTATGAAACAGCAGCCTAAAGGGGTAACGGACAGTGAGTTAAAGTGGGTTAACTTGAATGTTTTTAACGTGCGACTTCTAGTCCATGGGCTTTTAATTAAATAAATAATTAGAACCAATATTGTTCAACACCATTTGAAGTAGATTCTCTTCCAGAAGCTAGAGCAAAATTTAATAGTCAGAATGCAATAAATACTTCTCTTAATAATGAAAAAAGAAAAAAATCAAATCTAGGGCACTTCTTGTATCTGTGTCATTTCCAAAAACAAATAAAAAAATTGCAATCGTATATCTTTGCTACTAATGAAAACAGACAGTCAATACACAGGAGAGAACTGCTGGGTTAATGCATTTGATTTTCACATTGTAGTATCTTTTAATAGAGCCTCACTTCAAATTATCAAACTCAAAGGATATGGAAGGGTTTCTCTGGGCTTGTTTTGGTTTTTTTTTTTTAAGCAAAATGTAATTTTGGTGGACAACAAGGATATACTACCATATCTTTTATGGTATTTACCAAGAGTTTTAAAATTCCTAGATTAACAGTTCTGGAAAAGTGAGAGTATCTAACTTTATTACATAAACCAATACTACTGGCAACTACAATAGCTTTACTTTAACTTAAAGAGATATTTCTGAATTGTCTACTCCCTATTATTCACAGTTCAGTGATTCACCTGGGAGCTGTGGAACGTATGTTTCAGCACAAGCAATGTTGCAGCAGCAAACACAGCAAATGAAGAAACACAATCCCGGCCTCCTCTTACCAGAAGTGCTTAACCTGCTCAGCTAGGCTGATTACAATGGTTCTAGGCTGTCAATACAGTTGTTCCGTTCAAATTAACTCCTAGTTTGAATCTGAAATATGGTAAGAAAGTCCTTAAGAAGGGAGAGTAAAGCAATGTAGTCAACATCTGTCATGAATCAAACCAACAAATAAGTGACAAAGTGCTTCATCTTGTAGAAATTTAACAATACACTAAATACTATTATAGAAGAGTATGATGATATATTACAATTCCAAAAGAAAAAACAGGGAGTTGTTTTAATCCATAGTCCACCCCTCACTTCATGTATGTGCTGATAATGCAGAGTTCATGTTTTATTGGCTTTCTTGTGCTCCAGCTCATTAAACACAGCTGCTGCATATGGGCACAAATACATTACCCAGGAAGAGAATGAACAATCTGAGGTATAAGATTTTAGCCAAAAAAACAAAGGCATTCATGCTCTAATTCTTGATAAAGCGAAAGAAAAACACATTTATTGCAGATGTTCAAAAAAATGAAGGCATCAAAGCATATAAAGCAACAAAAATCACATTAATGGCTTCAGCCAGGTTAAAGTAACTATTGGCACTTCTGCAGCATAGCAAATCCATGAGCAATGACAATCCTAAAGTAGAAATTATATACATATATACATTAATTTCACTGGGTTTTCCCATGGGCTGAAAGTCACACATGAGTTCAAGTACTTTGCAGGTGTTGGACTTAAGCCCCGATTCAGTTCCTAGTGAAATTGGAAAGATACTATCATCAACTTTGCAGCCTCAGTATTAAACTTTATATATAGCGTAAGAAACCATTTGAGAGTGCTCCTCAGATTTGATGGCAGTATATGGATTATTTTCCTGCAAAACTTTTGAAATAAAATGTAACAAAAAAGTCTATCTACAAAATTGTAATGAATAATATTTTTCCTTTTTTCACTCCTGCCTTTTACATTCTGAGATTTCCTCATATCTGACTCGCGTGTTGACATCATTCCATTTCCAAATGTATTCTACTATACTTTCATATTATTGCACACAAATCTTTGTAAACCCATGACCCAGACAGGGCACAATGTTTCTCAAGGCTCTGTTAATTTATTTAGAGTCCACTACTGACGCACCCATTCAGACTGTGGCATTGCAAATAATCAGTAGCCTTAGCGTGTTTGTTTATAGAATAATGGAAATTAAAGGGGAAATTTTCTATGGCTTCAGTAAGCTTTGGAAGAGGCATGATGTGATCATATAATAACTAATTAGAAGGTCAAAATGCACTGTTAATAATTTAAGATTATATATTTCATTTTCACTGTTAATGTAAGTTTTCCTTAATTTCTCTCACATCAAATACTGAATTCAGGTTGGGGGTTTTTTTAAGTATTTTTTAAAAAGTGTCTTATTTTGGTTTCTGTAAGGTAGAAAAATCTTGCAATGCTTATTTTGAAGGCACTGCAATGTTTGCTAATTTTCTTCTAAATTACAATAGCGATTTTTACGTGATTAATTTTTACTAAAATTTTAATTTAGGCCAGAGAGGACTAAGCAAGGATTTCATCAAACAAGGAATTCCAATATATCTTCCAATCAGAAGTACTAAATATACAGTTTGCAGAGTGTTGTCATAGCTGTAGGTATTGTATTTTATTTTATTTACAACTGCTTGAGAAAGGAGATGTTTTGTTCATTAGCTTATTCATGCATTGCCATTCTTCTGTTATTATTATAATTTGGTGTCATTTTAAGGATGATTATGAGGTTAATGTAAGCATTACTGAAAGAGACACACTATTTATAGTGATTAAAACCTTGTGGAAAAAAAAAAATCAGAAACATTTCTTGAGCTCTCTACTGTTTGAAATTAAATCTCAAAGGGCCTGGGAAGGAACCTGCTTATCAAAATTAACATCCTTGAGATTTTTACATATCTCAAATAGTACTGATAACTTTTCCTGCAACGACTAAATTACTAATGTACATGTAGTGCATTATTACTTGCAACCCAGATGATACTGAGCACCTTTCACAGCTGACAAATGCATTCTTAAAGAATACAAAGTATTCCACTCACCTCCAAAATATTATTTTTCTCCACTCATTATAAAAATGTTATTTTTTTAGTGCCAGAGTGAACTATTTTTCATCCATTTTAAAAAAAATTAATTCTGCTAGAAGACTTTAGGCATTAATTTTTGGATTAATTTCACTAAATTACATAGCTATAATAAAAAGAATGAATCACAGTGACAGAGTAACAAAATGTTTCCTTTAGGGAACTCTCCCCTAAAACATTAGCCTGAATATGGCATCTGTGATCAGAACCTGAATTTTCAAATGGAGTAGGTCATGGAGTGGATCACACATACATCTCGTAAACATAAAACCTTAACGAAGGGAATGTAACAAAATGAACATACACTCAAGTATGAACATTTCACCATGTTACTGTTTTTATGAAGGATCTTGGTTCACACATCAACTGTCCTCTTCTTCGTGCTTAGCCTTTCCATTTTCTGCCCTGTATCTTGTCTGTAATCTTTACCTGCTTATTCACCCCAACAGCCTTTACACCAACAGCATTATAACTGCTGGTACCAAATGTGAGCATTCAGAAAAAATTACTTGACTTGCTAACAACCATACAAGACAGACAAAATCTAGCCAATAAACACTGAGTATTCTTTAGGTGAGGTCAGTATAGCTACACCAGTCTAAGCTTATGAGATAACAACCAATCTCATGTTATTTAGCAAGGTTTGCTGTGACTGACAATGGGAAGAATTAATACTGTATCAGAATATGTAAGATGCAGTATTTCTAGAACAATGTACGTCATTATTAATAAACAACTTCAGATGGTTAGGTATCTTAAAAGATGCTATAAAACTACTAGAATTGATACCACACCAGTTGTGTTTAGATTAACCTTGTCTTTCAATGACATGAATTTTAACTCCTATTGAACTTCCAACATACTCATATCTATGAAATTTGACCTGATGTCTCAGATGGAACGAAATCCCAGCCACACAATGCTATGTAAAACTTAACTACCACAACGGAATCCTATTCTTTGCCTTTTAGGCCCTCATTGGCCAAACAAGAAAGCCCAAATTTTCAAGCATCATTCAACTTGTGGGCATTCAGTAGCCCAGTTTGCACTGGAAAATTGTATCTGTTTCAGTACCTCAGAGCAGGATATACCAAAATAAGGCTCTTAAAATATATTTTTTAAATTATACACTATATATTTATATTAAAAAAATATGTATATTGTATAGAGAGATTAGTTAGCGATATGTAACATTCTCTATTCTACACACAGTATGTTGTTATGTAATGTAGTTAACATAATTATATAGTACTTATATGACATATGATATATAATATATACTAGGTTGCACTCTAAGAGATGCACAGTTATCAGAAAATAAGTTTTAAAAATAGAAAAAAAGTATTTTTAAAGCATTTCTTTTCTGTTTACTATTCTTTATCAATACAAATGACACACAGGATGCTGTGGACATATCAAATGTGTGTAAAACTTTCAGGAATCCATGACTTCTGCATCGCAATTAGAAGTCCTGAACACTATAAAGCAACTCAACCCGTATAAAGAACTGTAGCTACTCCTCCGTGTTTTCACATTAAGAGCTGTCCAGTTTGCAGAAGTAATGATATATACCTCTAAGCAGATGAAAAAGAAACTAAGCAGCTGACTAGCCAAACATTAAATACAACCTAAAGCGCCGTGCTGCATGCCTCCAGATTTTTTTTAACGAACCAAATTCTCCTTTTTTGCTTCCTGAATCTCAAATTATAATTGACAATAACTACAATGATACCTTCTGAAAACACAAAACCTCATCAACTGCCAGCTCACTGCTAACAAACTAATTTAGAACAACTTATTAAGACATAACTTTAAGCGTGTGAGCAAACAATATGCAATCAAACACACAACACATATCTATAAAGCTAGATGAAGTATTAGGATTACTGCAGCTTTCTCTGACTGAAGCAAAGCATATGGTGGTATAATGGAGCATGAATTTACAGCAACAGAGATGTACGATATAGATTAAAGCTTCATCTGTGGGAACATACCGCGCAGCAAAAAAAACCAACAATTTTTGTGTTTCCTGGTTTATGGCATGATGAGCAACAAACACTCTTTTGTAGAACCAGGGCTCCCTCTGCTGCTCACATGGAGGTAACAACCAAAACCTTCCTCGAAATCCACTAAAACCGTGCTCCGAAATAGACCCCGATTTTAAATTCATCGAGGTATAAACATGCTTCTCAGGCTATCTGGATGGATGCAAGGTTTTCAGGTAGGACTGACAGGCTCACGTTTTCCATTCGGAGCATGTGGCATGGAAAGCTCCACAGAAAATTAATTCTACTCTGCTAATTGTGTCTGCATTCACTGCAGGAGTTCTTAATTAAAAGTATTAATGAAACAAGCACTTGATACTTCTTGTTACTTTTAAAAACTGGACCAGAAATATTTGTCAATATATCTTTATAGAAACCTCTATTTTTAGGAAGTTGTGGCTTATTTAACCCAGTAGAACAACTTTTGGTGCTCAAGTCATTTCCTTGGCTGAATTAAATCTTAAAGCATGAGTGAAAAAAATACAGCCTTTAGTAAGACTGTGTGACTGAACAACATTATAGCCCAAATTTGAGATGTCAATAACTGACTAATTGTCATTTAACATGAATGAAGCTATCAAGTGAGTTGACGATAGCCGCTTTGAATTGATATTAGAGCAACTTTGTACCAAGTCTGTTCAAGGCCAGTACCTTTTGTCAGCTTTCTACGCTCTTAGATTCCAGCGACAGGGCCAGACCTCGTAGCTGAGGGGCAGGAAGCCATACCATTTCACACTTTTTTTACCTCCAATTGCCAGCTGTGGATTGAACTTGGAAGCAGTGGACACAGCACAGTAAATTATTCCCTGGGGAGTCACAGCTGAACAGAAGTTGGGGGAAATATCTGTCAATGTTGCACATGCGGGAAACTTAACCAAATCCTGCCCCCCACCCCCCACCCCCCCCTTTTTTTTTTTTTTTTTTTTTTAGGAATTTGGAAGAGACACAGCCAAACTGCAATCAACCCAAGGTCAGCAGCTATGATAACAGTAGTAGACTACAGTGATACAGACAAATGGACATACCAAGCCAATGTTGTTTCTGTCAGCCTAGTAGCAGCTCACCTGGCACAACATAACCATTCTGCACTGCGTCCTCACAGAAACGAAGCCAGAGAACAAGCAGGCCTGCCCTAGCCTGATTTAGGCTCCTTAAGTCTGCAACTCTCAAAAAAGGGGCTGTAATTTCACCCACTTTCTCTTCACAGCATCACAGCTGCTGCAGCTCCCATCATCGCGCTACAGAAACAAAACGGCGCACAGGCTCACCAGCCTGACAGGCCTGGAGACAGCAGGGAAGAGCCAAGCTCACAGGCCCGAAGCTTGGCCAACGCTATGAACCACTGCATGGAGCGGCCCTGGGGAGAACTGGGGGTGCGGGTGGAGCCGCGCAGGCCCCAGGGGAGGGCTGGGCACCGCCGCCATTTT
>NW_009259593.1:3648148-3681179 GCF_000687185.1 Egretta garzetta
TGGAAGGTTCAGCGCTTAACCTTCCCCTCCCCCGGCCCTTTCCCGTGCCACTCACGTTCTTATGGATTCCCATCATCAGTCGTTTCAGTCATTTCTCTTTTCAGAGCTGAAGCGTATCAGTCTGTCCCGTTGTTCCTGTGAAGGGATCTCCCGTAGCTATGATCAGCCTCGTTCCCTCGCTCTATGGTTTCCCGTTCTGCTTTCAGACTTTGAAATGTTACCTGTAACGTTTGAGGTGCAGATTCAACATGAAGTTGGGTTTTTTTTTTCCTTTGTTACTTGCTTCTGAATAGACATCTCAGCTGCCTCTGTTACTCCCAAAATGCCGTGCTAGGATTGTGGTTTCTTCTGCGTTGATAAATACAAAGTGTTACATTGATTTTCATTTGTCCTTAGCTCGCCTTAAAGGGCTTAAAATACATTTGTCTGTTTTCTGGACTTCGGGAAATGTTATCATCTTAGACCTAACGGGAAGGCCTTTTAATGTCCAAACGTACAACAGTCTGGATAGATCCGGTAGTGCTAGTTTGCATTACTGCTTTGTGAGGAAAGTGTAGGATGGCACATTTATTTGCTAGGGCAGCAGATTCTTATTTTCAGGATCTCATCTATGGTCAGGCGGGTTTAGCAGGCAGGTTTAGTTTACATTGACTCTGCTGGAATACGTAAACTTGCTGTCCTGTGTGGAATGCTTTTGGATGATCGTATTTATTCTGATCTCTTCTTTAGGATCCTTCTGGTGATCCATCGCAACAGGAAGCTAAACAGAGGTATAAATGAGAACTATTGACTTGTGGTCTTAAATCGAATTGGTTTGAACCTTTTACTTCTTTTTTTTGAGTATTTAATTTCTTTGGAATACTTAGCTGAATTGTTTCTGTTGTTGGAAAAACCACCAACAAAGAAGCTGAAAAGTTGAAGATGTAATCCAAGGACAGCTAAAATCTGATTTATCCAAGTGTGGCTCCCAGGCCGTGACTGTACTGCATGATCTACAACAGAGCTGTCAGGCAGTCTGACCCCTGACTGGGGTGGGAGGGTATGGAGGAAAACAGCAGTAGCAGCCCATTTTCACTTTGGGACTCAGCTGAGCACAATAACCTCATGACCCTTAGTGATACAAGAGGACATTTTTGGGAAGCATTGTCATTTCCATCATCATCTGCTTCTGGAACTCAGAAACCTTGGCTTTTCAGGGTTGGTGAAAGTTGGTCGTAAAATCTTGGAAGGCTGGCAGAACTCTTCCCAAACGAGTTTTGTCTGAGTGACAAGTTTGGGTTTGGCTCTGTCAGTGCAATGGGAACACGCTTTCCTAGTTGATTTGATTTTTCTGGGACATCTATTGTAGTTACAAACAGGAAACAAAACAATTCATGTCAGTGCTCAGTGTGGAAACTGTGTTTAGTATTTGCACTAAGTAGAAAACTGAAAATAAGTGTTTAAAGATCTAGAATTTAAAGTCTGTATTAACTGAAAGGCATAAACTAAAACGCCAGTTTTGCAAATACATAGTCTAATATTGTAAGTATATGAAGACTTATTGAAAAATTCTAAATAAATAATGAGGTTTGGTTCTGTCTTGCAATTGCACAGACTATTCCTTATGCCTGCTCTACCATACACTGCTGTCAGTGAAATTCCCTATGGAACTGAATGCAGAATCTTTACAGTGGGTAGCGTGGCTTTTGTCTTTAAGATGTAATAATAAACAGTAATAAGGTGTAAGTAGTGAACTCCATCTTGATTTCTTTGAAGATGTCAGCTATGTAACTTTGTCAGTGTACGTAGCTACTCATGACAGAAAGTGCTATGAAAGAAATCAAGTAAATGGAAAGTTTGAAGGGACCTCACAAAGTTACTTACATGAATCGGAAGTCTTCTGTCGTTTGCTGTTTTGTACATATTATTTTAGGTATTTGAAATCTCACTTTTAATGTGTGGTTGATTTTTCATGACAGGGAAGCAGAGATAAGAAATACTATTTTAGCTCAAGTTCTTGATCAAGCAGCTCGTGCAAGATGTAAGTATCCAAGTAACATTCTAATAAAAAATCCTCTATCTTCTGTACCCCAGTGCTGATCAAATCAAGCGTGCGTGTGCTTGTATAGAGGCTGGACTAGAAAAATATTATTGTTGATGGGAAGATAAAACTGTTAAGAGTTTCTCAGTTGATGATAATCGGTGATTGGAGGGGAGGGGTTAACTGACATCTGAATGATGTTAATCAAAATTTTTTTTTAATTAATAGTAGGAGGTGTAGTGAGAGTCAAAATTACTTAAATCTAATTAGGAGCAAGTATGGAAAAGACAGACATAAAACTACCATCTTGTATCTTTATTTTATACAAATGAAAATGCCTTTTCAATTTATTTCATGACCCTGGTGTGAAGAAGACTGTTTCATAGGGACATTTCTCACTTTTTAGTTACTATTGAAGGTATTTGAGTATGCTTCAAAACAAAATGAACAGAGCCTGTTTTTGTTGCAGTAAGCAATTTAGCACTTGTGAAACCAGACAAAGCAAAAGCAGTAGAGAATTATCTTATACAGATGGCAAGATTTGGACAGCTAGCCGGAAAGGTGAGTTACGCTTTTCTAATTCTTTCTCGCATATATTAATTTTCAAACCTAATTCATTCTCAAAAAAATTCAATGTTTTTAATACCTGTAAATTAAAAACTGAAAAAGGCCATTGAGAGCTTCTAAATACTATTATATAATTCCATCAAACACCTTTTTAAGAAGGGAAAGTGCGTTTCAGTTGTTTGATGCTAAGCATCTCTCAGATTATGTTTATATGGCTTTTCTTTTGCTTTCCTAGGTATCAGAACAAGGTTTGATAGAAATACTTGAAAAAGTGAGTCAGCAAACAGAAAAGAAAACAACAGTAAAGGTAAACTTCACTTCCTACATATAGTTTTAATATATAATTGAGCAGAAAGCCTCATGTATTGGACCGTTTCAATTCAGGCTAGAACTTACCTGTATTTACTAGTTCTCTCACCTACGCAGAGAAGTGCTGGGACTAAGTCATAGCAGTCCGTATCAGTAGTGTAATTTGCAGATACTGGCACTGGGCTATCGGTGTTCTGTTGTGCGACAAACTACCCTGCGTCTGTCCCGTACCATTATGCCAGGCGGGGATTTGCGGGGCTGTGGGTTGTGATGGGGTGAATGTTCTGCTCCCATGTAATGTATTCATTGTGAAACGCGTCAAGATTGAAAAGCTTGCTCTATGTTGGATTTACCGTGACCCTTCTATTTCCACTTCATGTTATTTTCATTTTAGTTCAACAGAAGGAAAGTATTGGATTCTGATGAAGAGGATGATTATTAATACTACTGTAAGACTGTCTGCCAAACAAAAGGCCTGGAAAAAGGCAAGATGCTGTTATCAGGCAGAATGCAAGATCTGAAAATGTTTACGCTTCTTTACTTTTTTTTTTTATAAAAAGGCCAACAAATGAACTTGTCTTGTAAAACAAATCTGAGAAGGGGATTTTGTAATTTAACACTTTTGTAGTATAAGAGGCCCAAGCAGCATGGGGTTCCCCACTGCTTCGTTAGCATGAACATTTTGTTGCCCCTTACTCATTGTGTAAGCTGTGCTTTCAGCAACTGCACACACTTAACTTGCTGCTATTGGAGATACCATAACATGAGGAGGAGCTAACTATAAAGCTGGGAACAGTCCCTCCCCTCTAGGAGTTTGAAGACTTACCTCCAGGCGCTAAATCACAGAAGCGTTAGAAACGAGATTTCCTGAGCCCCTGAAGAAAGCCTACCCAGCAGCTCACTGGCTCTCAAGTCCTTACTGGAAATTTATAAAGTGAAGTGAAGGTATCAAAGTAGTGTTTGGATCAGAGGACTTCATATCAGGCAGTCTGTGTAACCAGCATACAGTTGAACTGTTCCCCTATGAAATAATCAAGTTGTCTCAAAAAAAGCAAGTTAACTGTGTAACATAGCACTGTTCAGACACTTCGTATCATATGTTCTTAAAACTACCTCCATTTTTATCAAATGGCTGGAGTGTTTCTTACTTTGAAAAAAAAGACTGTTTTCCTAAACTTTCGGCAACTCCTGCATGCATAAAGTAAAACTGAACTTGTGCTATACATTTATTCAAAAATATGGTTATGGAAATATGTTGGATAAATACTGTAACATGCCAATAAACGCTCTACCACCACAAAACCCTTTTCTGACATAATTTAACAGGAACATGTATGATCCCAACTGCAGTGGTTTTTGGAACAGAATAAAATTGTTTAAAGTGAGCGTTAGTGAGTGTTCTTCATCTTGTGTGAATGTGGTTAAAAAGTATTTAAACAGTTGTTATTTTTGTTTCACTTGGACTAGACTGGGTATTTTGCTTGTCTATGTTTGTTATTAGGATTCTTTAACTTCAGTAATATCATGGATGTATGCTAATTTCTTTAGACTAAGGACCCTTTACTAGCGTGAAGAGTTTCAAGCCAAGGTGTGGTGATAGATGGTTTAAAAGTTTTCCCGTTAGGGCTACAGGTATATCCTAAGCATCCATGTTTCACATTCCCATTCCTAAATTCATCAGATTGTACTTGTAACAACATAAGTTTATTGCCTTCCTGTTTTAAAATGGCTGTTCCCAAATCTCAGTTGTCAAAATGAAGTAACACTTTGGATTTATTTTAACTTGCAACCTTTTGGAGATTAAACTGGACTGTACAGTAACATGCTTTGCACACAAATGGTAAGTGTCATGAAGCTGACTTCAGTCTGTTTGCACTATTAAGGGATTTTTTTAATTACAAGCTTGGTTAAGCACGTCAAAGGAAACTTGCAACCTATTCCATTTACCTAAATAATTTGTTAGTCATTCGTTACCTTTCTATCATCTAGATTATAGTGGAGCTGTTTGGCATTGAAGTGCTTTTATTAAAACACAGTACACATCCAAAATGCCTGGGAATAAGCTTTACCCTAGACTGAACACTGAATAAAACTGAAGTGTGGCTCGGTCACTTAAGTAGCCTCAGGTTCACAAGGACAACTGTTCCGATGCTGTAATAGAATAGAAAACTCAGATTAACGAATTAATACTTTTTCTGTAAAACTAAAGAAAAAATATATTCTCCTCTTAGATGTCTTAAAATACGTATTTTGTTAAAAAATACAGTAGGCAATATGCACCAAGTCTATGTTAAGTTGCCTTAGTAAGCTACTAGTTGGTTTTTTTTCTGGCAAATTTTGCATTTCATTGGGGGGGTGGGGGGCAGTTTCAAAGGCAAGCACTACTTCTAACCAATAATTATATAACCATTCATATCAAGGCTCAAACTTGGGAGTGTTGCAGCTGTTCCATTGCTTGCATAAAGTATTTCATGCTTAAAATACAACAGCATTGAGTAAGTTGTTTTCCATAATCTCTTGTACTCAAAATTTGTTTTTAACAGGAAAAAAGCAAGTAACTAAATTCAGAGTTCACATCCTCTGATACTTATCTCTAATCCTTTTCAAAGGGGCTTAATAAGCTATCTTTCAACCTGTTTCCAAAGCTATTCAACCACACTATGCTTATTAAGAATCAAGAAAAACACTTGATACTGAACTTGGTGTCATTGTGCTAACTCACGTTCAGTAGTTACAGCAGTATGTTCTGTACTTCTACTCTGTAGCATAGTATCACCAGTATTAAAAAGCTAATAAACTGATTTTTCTCATCCGTATTGTCAAGAAGTCTCAAGACAAGAATCATTTAGTTAAATACATAGTATAACTAAAACACAAGCAAAATTCTCGCTACAGTTTGGAACAGATCTATGACAGTTTACTTCTATCTTAAGCTTTGTAATATCTAGCTTATTTTTCCTAAAGGTAAGGATACGTGACTTATTCTAGGTCATCTTTATAGCATCACAAGAAGGAAAAAAACTAGTTCATGTGTCTTTCCTCTTGCTCTTCTGGCTTATAGCCGAATATCCATCCTACTTTTTTTTTTTTTAATGGGAATGTAGAGCTAGAGAATGACGTTGTGTGAAAACATTTGGTTTCACTAACAATTCTGTATTGTACACCTCCATGCCTTAAATCCAAACCCACACAACCTAGTAATAGTAATTCATGAACGTAGGAGGGAAGAGGGTCATGCTGAACTTGAGAGTAAATTCCAACAGATCCCTCAATTTACACATAGACACAAGGTGAAGTCTTCAAATGCCTACAAAAACAAAAGCAAGGAAATCTGTGTAAAAGACTGCTTTGAAAAACGCACTCAAAGAAATCAGCATTTTCAAGAGTTATTTTACTATTTTTTTCTTTCCATCATTTGGCACAAATCCAAGGCACATTAGAAAATCAGATGAACTCATAAATTATTAGAAAAATAAACACATAACCCTCATCTCCAAATGTCCATATGTGCACTTACTGCATATTTTACCTCTTAGATTAAAAAGTTACTTGAAAAAAATTACCAGTATGTCTTCCAGCTTTGTACTTTGCCAGGCAGTTTACTAATACCACAGTTAAAAGAAATAGAATTATTCATACAAATAGTTTATGAAATAAAAAGCAAGCTGGATGTGATGAGCTGAGAATAAAAAAATACCGCACTTAGAAACCTGGCTTGTGCTATTTACACATTCTCCTACCATAACCGAAACAATAGAAAACGAAGTCCAAATCGAAGCAGCCGTCTCATGGTTTCTTGTGAGCTTTCAGTTCTTCAGTGATCACCTCCAGGAATGGGGTAATATTTGGCCTATTCCAGCAAATGCTTACTGATGCGAGAAGTACCTTTCATAACTGGAGTTTCACCTTTTTAAAGAGCAGTCCAGAGCAGGCTCCTGAGCAGCAGTTTTGTCGGCAGATGTTGCCCAGGTTCAGAGTCATGAGTATTTGTGCATTTTTGCACGACTTGCTTTAGAGGAGGGGGTGGGGGGAAACCCGTAACTTAAAACAGTTTTGTGTGTCCTTATACATGCTTGCTTCTGCTTTTTTTTTTTTTAATTAGGCTGTGAACAGCAAGTCCAAAGTTAGCTTTGTCGAGCGCTCTCTACTTTTTCCCAGTATCTTGCCTCCTGTATAAGAACTTGATCATTCAGATCCAAAACAGGGGATCATTGTAAAGAAATAAGCAAGGATTACATCCCTTCACATTAATAGCACATATAAATTTCTAATGTGGCGATGCAGATGTTATGGATTATTGTTTTCCCAGCTACTGAAATATACAGAAATATACACTATAATGGTTTGTAACACTACAATAAAAATAGAGACATTTCAATTACCTCTGGCAATAAATACCTGGTTATCCAATATATCTTTATATATATAAATATATATATTTATATATACTTATCCAATGTAGTGATAAAAACTGAAAATGCAAAAAGTATTCAAATACTTTTAAAAACAAAGTGGGTGGCCAAAAAATACAATACAGGGTTTGGTTTGGTTTATTGTTACATATAATTTTTTAATAAGTGCTAAGTAGAATAGGAAAGTAATTTTGCTGACTACATCTTGGTATGTCCCTGTTTGCTGAGATCAGTAATGATCTGTCTCTGTCTGTGTAGTTACCTCCAACATCAACAGAGGATTCAATCTTTGAAAGTGCTAGGAACATCTTGTTTCTGCTGGAGAGTCATCCTTGTATTCTGTTCTGAAGGCAGCCTTGCAAGCATCACTGAATTCTTTGATATACAGTGAAGGGTATTGAAATTCCCACAACCTAGAAGTTCCTCAGCTCTTGACATCAAATTCACGCTTTCTTGTCAATGCTTTGAAAGCAAGTCATCACAGCAGTCTCTTGATTGTGAAATACTTGGATTTCCAGGGCTGGATAAACTATTACCGCTGACATTCTCTGCTGAAAGTGGCACATTAACGGTGTGTCTTCGGTGCATTAATTTACTCCTGTGAGGAGCTTCTACCACTTCATCATGTTTCACGAACTCACCACTGCATCCTGTATCAGGAACCTTAACTTTGCTCTGGTCCAGCGTTTCAACAGATTTTAGCTTGGTTTTATCAAAGCTTTTAATAGCTAACTGTGAGGATAGAAAAATGGTACATTAAAAGCATTGTCTATTTTCTTCATCACAAAGAACTAAAATTAAAATGGTGTTTCTTGAATATAATTATCACGTTAATTTCATGGTATTCTTTACACTGAGAACACAGCCAAGGATTGAAGGTATCATACGTTGTAGGACAGCAATTATATTTGGTCTACATATGAGAAAACAAGAAGAGGCCAACCTGCCCCAGGCTACACATACATGAGTACCAGAACTGAAAAGATAACAAAGGCATTCCAAAACTTATTTTCACTTCACTATCCCAGTATCATCCTAACTCTTCTATATACCTTTTGCAATGCAAGTCTCAAGGTACTTGACATTAACAGCCATTTCTTTTACCATTAAGAAATGGGTAAGTAGTAATAGAGACAGGCTCAGCCAGGCACTGCTGAAGGCAAAGGCAAAAACTCCCTGCATCTGGATCTTACCTGTCAGGGAAGAGACACCCACACTCCCCACCCGCCTTAAAGACTCTTTTTGGTCATTCCAACTATTCTTCTCTTCCATATCTGCTCCTGATTTTCCCTTTTCAGAGTGGGTGGCTCGCCTCAATTACCAGCCACTCTGCAAATGTTAAAATAACTAAGAGAAAAAAGAGAATCCAAGGACCCTAATGACAGATTTTCTAAGATAAGAACTAAAGGCAGACATTAATTATGATACCCTTTCACTGAAATAATGGCAACAATCTTGAAAGATGGAGATTATACGTGTTTAAACCCACTAACAATTCAGAGCCGTATAACCTGTAAATTCACAAAGCCGTGACAGTCGCCCATGGTTGAAGTGCTATAGATATCTCTCTCTCTCTCTCATGGTCACATATTAGTTTTTTGACACCTGCTGTACTTGCCTGACATACTGCCTTCAACGATCCACACATAAAATCTAAATTCCATGCTTAGTTAAATAGTGGGATATTATCATTAATATTAGAAAGAATTAATAAAATATTAGAGTTTTATAGCATTAATTTGGCATTTTCAAGGCTCGTTGCAAATGCTAAATCTCATAAGGGCTCTATGACACAGAACAGTATTCCATTTTCTAGACAGAGATGAGTAGCAGTCCACTTTTCCAAGGCTACGTCAACCCAATAATGGGCAGCTACTGAACTAACCTGGTAAAAAACTGTTTTCTTTTGAATAGGTTAGTTTTTCTCTCAATTTAATATGCTGAAATGGCTCAGCAGAAGGTCGAATGAGAGTCAAAGCCAGTATACAAAGGAGGAAGAGGGAGCACATGCTCTGGGTGGAGGGCCGCATCCAACAGTCAGATTGACATAGAGCGCCATGGTACCCCCAACCATAGATTAATTGATTACATATATTTGTGTCACAGCTGACAATGCAACATGCAGTTTGCTATCACCCCAGCAAACAATCTCCTCCAAGCGGACTTATCATGAAACCCCCAATTTTAAACGACTGAAAAATTTCTCTCTAGCATCTCTGCTGGCCTACAGCTCTGATAAGCTGTAAGAGTTTTTCAAGCCTTGGTATAACCTAGATTTTGCTGGACATGACACAGAAAACAATACAGAGATGAAGCCTGCGATAAGAGGCTTAACAGCTTTAAAAGTAAGAATAAGATGTTCCAGAGGTGTTATAGAAGCACCACTGAAGTTTGAACAATGATGAAACATTAATAATTTAGTGGACAGGTCAGAGCTTTGGGGATTCGCTAACCACCACTAGTAAAAAAGCTTTCCTGTTACATGTATCTATATTAATAGCAGACAAACAGATTACAAACTTACCTGATGCAATAATTGATAGTCAAAATTAGGGACACTTTTATCTCTTGTTATTGTTCTCCGTAAATGTTTTGCTCTAAAAAATATTTTAAAGAATTTAAATTTAACTATGTACGTTTTTCCACAAAAGTCCAATCACAGAAAATCCACAAGGTGGCATTATCTCAACAGAGAAAGGCTACCATCTGAACCCTTTCTCAAAATGACAGCCTACTAATGCTTCCTGTATCTTATCACAGAACATACATTAACATTTGAAAAGATTATAGGCAAAAAAACAACCACTGAGTGAAGCACTAAGATAATACTTTTAAAGCAGTCTGGCTCCGAAATTCTTAATTTATGGTACACCAAATATTAGTGCAAAACCAATTTTAAGTATGTTTGCAAGTACTCCTTTGCTAGCCAGCTCTTCCCTCCTGCTGCAGAGCACATCGCTGCGGTTCACCGCCAATGAGTATGTCATGCCTAGAACATCTGTCAGGCGATATGAACGTGCATGCCTCGGAGGATTAACATCTACCGTCAAATTAGTCAAATGTAATGTGTAACAATGTCTGACCCACTTTGGGGCTTTATCAACAGTTGTATTTCTTGTTCACTTATGGGAAACAATAAATGTACTTCTGAGGAAGCTTCTGTGCTTACTTGTTAAACCTGTTAATTGATTGGAGCAGTTCAAGTTGTCTGCTTACGGGATCATCAGCTTTCTCACATGGCTTTGAATTCACTAGGGGTTTAAAAGAACAGGCAGCTAAAATTACAACTCAGTCCCACTTAAGAATTAAAAACACAGTTCTGAATGAAAACTGCTATCTACTGATATCAGATTTAAAATTTTACAGTAAAATTGTAATAGTAATAACTGGAATCAGAGTCCAATTTATCTTTGGAAATTTTAAAGCATTTTAAGTTGCAGGAGTAAGCAATCTTCATCAGATTAGCATGACTGGCCAAGCTTCTGCAGAGACCATATAATTCTGGACTTTAGGCCCTTAATTCCAATTTTTACAAATCTGAATTAATTAACACACAGATGCTATACCACCTCTTCATTACTATTACCTAGTCATGTTTTCTATTGTTCTTTTAGAGCTATTCTCATGATATTTGAAGGAACTGTATCAATTTTTGGCATCAGCATACTGTGATTAATTTGGGGGTTTGTATTAACGAAACTTTCACAATCTTTCCTAGGGAAGCAGGCAAGAGTTATTTTGAAAAGCCTAACTGAAAGGCATGGATGATGAAGTGGGCACTCCTGCTCCTTATCTTCCCTGATTCCTACTCATGCAGCCTCATTGTCTTCTTTCCACAGTTCTGGTGGCAGCAGGTCCTTTACTACGCTGAGCTGTTAAGCTCACCACAAAACTTGTTACACCCTTTGCCCCAGGTTAGTGAACTGTATCAGCTTGAAAATCAATCTGAGAAACTTTTGAGCCAGCGTAAGGAAAGTAGTGGATAAGCCAGAATCAGAAGCTGAGGGTGAGAGGGAAGAGGTGAGGATGGACGGTCAGTAACATCTCTTTTAAGTGGCAATAAGCCATTACATCAGCTCAGCTGTATTGCCAAACTGTACCAAGTGTCTCAAAATATTTTCTTAGACTGTACTACACACCGCCATTTACTGAAAGACATTCTTTTGCAAACCATGCTTAATGGTTTAAACAGTTACTGCTGTAGCTCGTATTTCTGTCCCATAATATGAGAGACAGTAACTAATGGAAGGGTCACTCCCTAACCTGTTCTAGGGCAATGTAAATGACAACTAGAGGTGATTTAAGTTAATCTGTTTTACTTTGCACTGAAATGGACAATTATTACATGGTTAAGCATATAATCTCAAATGTGGCATGTTTTTTAACTTTAAATGGCTTTGTATGTAAAATTCCCCCTCATGCACCAAAAAAGTGAAAACTGAGTTTGTAGCAATGTCATGAATATAATACAAAGCAGTCTGTAGCATTTAATTATTGTATTTTAGGTGTTACCTGTAATAAATACGCAAAATAGTTGTCTGTTCTTTCATTATATGTAAGTCATTTATATAAAACATCTGATACAGTTGCACATGAATTCCTAAATCCCTTTTTATTCATACCAGTGGAAATATGACATGTACCTTTTTTTCTTATCTTGATAGTAGCATGCTGCTCACACTCCTTTGCTCTCTCTGCTGATGTAGGTACATAGCTTGGTGCTGTTTCCAGCAACTTAATGATATTTGAATTCTTAATTTTAAAAGTTTCCATTTTCACCATTATTAAAGAAAAAGAAAAACATCAGTACAATTTAGGATTCTAGTCTATGCAGAGTGTGTTAATTAATTGCTGCCAAAATTAATTTAATGTACACAAAAATACCTCGTTATAAATGCATACTTTAAATTGTATCATTTTGAGTAGGGACAAAATCAGTGCTCCACAAGTTGCACTGTACCAGACTGATGATTTTGTAGTCTTAACCTATTATTTTAAACTGTATTATTTATGGTTAAACTAATTTCAGTTTAAATGGTAATACACATACTAAAATTGATTCAGTACAGAATTTTGTGGTCATTATGCTACATCTCAGAGGCTATTTAAGCATATAAAGATAGGGACCATGCATCAAATAATTTAAAGAGTGAAATAATTCTTTATAATTTAATATTACGAATTATGTTATTGCTATTAATAAAGGGAAAGGTCAGAGTTATCTATGACAAGATAAAAGGTATCATAAGGCATGAAGGGCAAAAGATGCTGCATGGAACAAGGAAGATTGCTAGCAGTGTAACTGATGAGTGAAAGTTGTTCATTTTCCTATATTTAACATTTCTTGGGTGCTCTCTGCCATTACTAGCATAGATTTTAACATTTTCATTCATGTATGTGCTTTCACTCTTTCTAGACTCATCCTTTTTGTCTAGGATAACTTATTTTAGAAACACAACAGGTTTCATATACCACAGGTATCATACTGTACATTGTACAATAAACAGGCATCTTCATATCTGTATCTCACATAATTGTTAAATACAGAAGTCTTGGCAAATATTGTTGTGAAAAAAATAGTTATATTTGTTTTCTTTCCTACATTATGCATATGGAACTTCAGGAAAATCTAACCTCAGAGATGAGCTTTCTGCACTCACCGGCTCAGCACAGTCTGCAGGGGTACAGTTCCTTTCGTTCCTGATGTGTGTCATTGCTCCATTCTGAAGTAGCAAGTCTACCAGGGCTTCGTTCTTTCCTATCACAGCCTCGTGCAGTGCTGTATTTCCTTTGGCATTAGAAAGGTTAATGGAAGCTCCATGCTGCATAGCAAGATAAAATTGAAGTTATAAAGACAGAGTTCACATGAAATGGAGATAATACATTACTATTCTGTTTTTCTCTCCGTTTATATTCAATGTATGAATGAGAACAATGGAACAGAAGCCTTGTCGCTGTATACGAACGCAGAAAACATATGCTAGCAATCACCAGTTCAACAATAAGCCACCTGATCATATTATTTCCTCCTCTCTCATAGCCACAATATCAAGGATCAGCTCATTTCATTTTTGCATGTACCTACTATATATTCCAAGTTTAAGAGATATTTAAAAAAAAAAAAAAAATCACAAACCCCAGAAAAAAATACTATGCAATAGAATCATAAGCAAGAAAACCAAACACTTGCCACAAAAAAATTCCACAAAGACAGCTCGCTGTACAACAGTAAAGTAAGATTTACCTAAAAAACATGAAGGGAAGGGATCGAAAGGAGTGAAATAACAAATACTCTTTATATTTTCCCTGGGTAGTTTTGATGGAGAAATGCATAACTAAAAATACTAATCCTGAGTACTGGATAACCACAGACACCATGTAAGATATACTATTCAGAACATTCTGTTTTCAGTGATCTTACCTGTAACAACAAGGCAGTAGTCTCATATTGGCCATTCAAGCATGCATAAATTAAAGGAGTGTTTCCATAGATATCCTTTTTGTTTTGTTTAGCATTGTAATCCATCAGACACTTCACTACCTGTTGAAAGAAGTAACAACTGTTTAATTTTAGATACCAGCTAACCGTAATCATGCAGTGAAAGCCTCCCTCCTTTTTTTTTTTTTAACTTTTTTGAAATCTAGAATGAAAAATAGAAGAAAAAAGGATGGAGAAAACAAGTCTCACCTTTGCCAATCAGATAACCACAAGCATCCCCTATCATACTAATTTTCATATCTTACCACACACTTCTAAAAAAAACTTAAGCAACTGAAAGAAAGGCCAGAAAATAGAACTCAAGGTATATGAAAAACATACCTAATCAATAACTTAACAAAACATCACAAACAAATGACCACAGCAACAGTATCCTTTCCCCCTTTCCAAACTCATCAGAACACTTGGAAGGAGTTCTTTATGTTGTAAATACCCCACGAACTAACCTTCATCAATCTACAATTTTGAGCTGTATTCTAGTTTTCTTCCCTAGTACCTTGTCTCCCCATCATCTTCACAATTCTCTCCATTTTTTTTCCTTTTGCAGTCCTCAGCTCCTTATTCTTAAAACTCTAGTTTTCTACTTTTCTGCATGTTCCCATCTGCCTGTCCGCACCTGCTTTTTCATGATCATTATTTTCCCCCCTCTCATCTACTCTCCCTCCTGTATTAATATCCTCCCCCGACTAGCTCATGCTTCTCCTCCACTGCTTATGCTTCCCTGACTTGAAGTCAGGACAAAGTTTTCTGCTACCCTCAGAGCTCCACTTGGCTCAATATACTTAAATGAGTTGAAGATAGAGTAAATATTTAATACTGTGGCTATTGAAGATACCAAGTCCATTGCATCCAGAGATGTACACTTAACCTCCTTAAACAGAAGGGACAGAGAAAAAATACACAGGAAGATTCAGCTGCACATGCTATTTTTAAAGTGTTTGATGTATCACAGTAGCTATTCACAGCACTTTTATTAAACCATTATTTTAGGTCCTTTAGAAAGAAAAGGTGCCTACTGAAACTGCTTCAGTTGAAAGATCCCCTTTCCATATGGGGATTTTAGACACTGAAAGAAAAAGCAGAATCACCAAACTAACTTTCACTGCTACTGGTTTAGTCTTGTTGATAATTTGTTGATAATTTCACAAAATGCTTTTTGCTGGCAGTTAAGTGTTAAAGAGCTTGCATTTACGAAGAGGCTCAGTTACCTGGAAGTGACCTTTCTGGCAGGCTAGATGAAGAGGAACTGCATGCTTTGCATTCTTGGCACTGATACTGGCTCCATGTTTCAACAAGAGAGAGACAAGTTCAGAGTGTCCATGCAGTGCAGCCATATGCAATGGTGTAAAACCATCTTGGTTTGAAACATTTACTCCAAGTCCGTTAGAAGAGATCCTTGCAAATTTCTGTTGAGGAAAATACATAACAAAACAATATAATTAATCATGTTACTTTCCGTTGACCAAAACACAAACAAATACCTGTTAAGTATACACAAAACAGGTAGATGGACATTGTAAGAACTTCTGCTACAGAGCCTAATTTGAGACCTTTAGGAAAAGAGTACTTGGTAGTATTTTTCAACAGAACAATTTTTATTTTTCTCTCTTTTCTTCCAATATGATAGCTTCATATTGAGAAATTCCAGGCAAAGTATTCATTATATTAAAAAGAGGCTAAAGCAGCACAGGTTGAGATGGAAGTAAAACTTACATTTTTTATATAGCTGTTAGGATGCTCATACATATGGAGAGTAAGTGATAATATTACGAGTGACTTTCATTTATACAGACATTTACGCTTTTGGAGACAGACTACACACCTGTTTTACTACTACATGAAGCTCAAGTTAATAAGAATAAAAACTAAAATTAATTTCATTCATGTGGAAGTAAAACTGGCTCAGAGAACAGACTCCTATGGGGAGTGAAGATAAGGAAACTACCTGAAAGACAGCTTACACAGCAGTACCAACCATCCTTTTTTACTCCTCTCACAAACTGTGTAGGTGCCTAACATTTAAGTGGTAGACAATCTTTCATTCTGCCTATCCCCAGTGTGCTTTTAAATGTGTGCCTACCCAATACAGTGGTTAAGATTAGTCAACAAGTTCCTTCTACTTTTCATTCGGTAGGCAAGTAAATTCCACAGCAAATGCCATTCCTTCCCATTATCAATAAAATGAACTTTATGGTCTTGTGCTTTGGCATATTTAGTACATGATCTCTGTGCTGGGGGTAGATAGACACACATTACCAGAGAATAAAGTGCGGTGTGAATGTGAAGCATTTAAGGACAACCAGCATACTCTTAGCCTGAACAAAATAAACATAAGGTAGCAGCGAGGAATTTCAAAAGAAGGAATTAAGTTAAGCCATCTCATGTTTTCTCAGTTAAGTGATATGGACACTGAAAATTTAGACCTTGGTTTATTTTGCAATAACTTATCCAGTTATGTATACCTTCAGACATAGTAATACATTTTCTTCCTGAAAGGCAAATAATTGGTTTTCTATTTCCAAGAAGCTGGGACCATTTCTTATTTAAATTAAAAGAGTATATTGTAAAGCCTGATTCTCCTCTACAGTCCATGATAAATAAAGGGAAAGGAAGTCTTTGCAATGATATTTAATCTCTGAAGAGGTTTTAGATATAGCTTGCATGAAAGATGTCATGCAATTAAGAAAAGACTTTATCAGCATTACATTGATTATAGGATTAGCAGGTATTCCTTGATAAACTGATTACTAACAGCTAAGTCAATACTCTGTGACAGTTAGCAATGTAAACTATAAAAGAGAACCAGGAGAAACTGAGGCTTAGAAAAAGATTTTTCCTATTTATTCAAAGCTGTCCAAACCTTAATGACAGCAGTCCACAGATTCTAAAAGCAAACTGCAAAGATCTGTATATATTTAATTGCTTTTTAGACAGAGATACAGAGGTGGTGGACAATATGAATGCTACTTCCCTAGAGCTAAAAGTTACATTACAAGAATATAAATTATTCTTTTTACAGAATGAATATTCCAACCTTTTGTGCTGGCCCACATTTTGAGCACTGGCATAATGGATGGCAGAATTCTGGTTTTGATGCACTGACTGTGTCGTCCTCATCTTCCAAGTCTTCTTCCATCCATTCCAAGAGATAACGTACCTGGCATAAAAAGCAAGTCCTCCTTTACAGAGTCCGAAGGCTCCATGTCCTAATAAATTTGCATATGTAGACAAGTAAGATTTCACAAACACACACTTGTGAGTATCTCAGGGAGACTATACAGCTACCTCCTGGCATCAGCTGCCCACAGGCCAAATTAAAAAATCAAATGTTACTGTCGACAACGCACCTAGAAAGTTCACCACATAAAGCACTGAAGTAAATTATAAATGACTTCCTGCTGCCTAATCAAGATTTCAGTGCTCATCTATTTTCAAACCCTCCAAAGCCTTTTAGCTCAGATGACTTGTGCCAACTCATATCAATGCAAATTTTGTTTCACCTTTTGCTTCTACAAACATAAGAAGTGACAAGGATGACGTCACTTAACCTATATCCAAACCTTTGCAGGGGCACTGACTTTTCTTAGGTCTGTCACTTCCCAGGACCATGACAGTTTCACTTCTTCTTCATTGCACAATGCCTCATTTTTGAGGAAGAGAAAGGCCCTTCGGTGAAGGTAGTCTTAGTACTCAGAGCATCACATGCAATCTACAGTGATGCTTACTGCATGTTAATTTTATATTAAACTTCTTGTAACAAAAAAAAGCTGTTTAAGAAATACATTTTTACCTTGAAATTCATTAATCCACTGCAAACTAAAGACATCTTAGAACTAGCAGTGACTGTATTAAGTCTCCATTATTACACTATCTGGCAATGCTAAGCCTGACATCTACCTAGTGTATCATTCTGAGTTTGTATTGTGGTCAGAGACAAGTCTTTCAGAAACTGAAGATGGAAGTGGGAATTAACCTAGTCTCATAATGCAAGGGACAACACACTAACAGTCACCTTCTAGGTGCATCAAAGGGCTAACATCATGGCACTCAAACACCAAGACAGAAGGAAGATCAGGGCACTTGTGTGTGGAGGCTAGATCTCTCAGAGCTCCTGCAGATGTTCTGGGACTTCCCAGACACAGCAAGTTACAGGATTACATAGTGGGTATGAAGCTGTAATACTTGTCATCCTGTGAAGGGTTTTCTTTTTATGCTTTTTTTTTTCAGCAGCTTTTAAGAAAGCTGTCAAAAAATGCATCATTGTTTTGTTACTGTGAAGAAAGTTTAGCCCTTTGCCTCCCACTGAACAGTGGCATGGAGCAAAACTGAGGAACCACTTTCTGCTGAAACTGTGACAGAAGCATCTTTGCTGGATTTGTGGGTTGGGTTTGATGCCACAGAACTGGACCAATCCAAGAGCTCTACAGATGCTAGCCAAGAAGAGAATGGGGAGAAAGAACGTCCTACGGGTTCCTCCCACTGTATTTACTCTCACGCATTCCAGCAAGTTCTGCTCCTTACCATTAAGGTAGCTCTGGGAAACCAAACGCGCATTAATAATCTATCCAAATAAACAGATCCAGCTAGAATAAATCCTAGGGCAACCAGTAAGGGTCATATGCCTGATTCTGAATGATAACATAATTGAGAGAGAAAAGGGATGTTTTTCCCAAGGCATGTTACTTTCCCTGTAAATTCCACATTGTTCTCTGGAGTAAAAAGAAATCTTCTCTCAAGCTTGTCTCTTTACAGAAGGCCAGATCAGTGAAGGTTGACTATTTGCTACAATTGTACACATCTAAAATAAATATTACTGTCACTTCACTTCCTCCTTTCCCTGCAGACTGACCAGGACTCTCACAACTAACACTTTCTCCTTCTATCACAACTCAGTATTGCTGCTCTCATTATTCCAATACACAGCTCTCAACATACTAATACCAGTGTCTCACCAAAAATCTGAACATGCTACTCCTCTGCATACCTCTTTAAAATTACAGTGGAATAGCCTTTTTTTTTTTGGTTTAAAGGTTTTTTGGTCGAAAGATTAAATGTCTTTTTAAGCAGACACACGCTGAAGTATTTCAGGGAACTGCCCATAATCAGTCCATTTGTAGTTAACGTGTCATCTGAAACCTTCTTCACATTTCAGAGTAAGTCGCTTCCTGGAATATTTAGCAGAGCACTGCAGGGGCACTGTACTCCGTATGCCAGACATTTAACTGCTCCAGATTTATTTTATACAAGCTATTTGCTTTTTTTTGTGGTGGATTTGCACACATCCATTCCACCAGAAGAGTCAATACTAGCTGGGTGGAAGGAATTTCAGAAGAGTGCCTAATCCAGTATTCTAGACTGAGCCAGTCAATTCTTCATTAATATCGCTGACAGAAGTTTCACCGACCTCTTCTCAAATACTTCTAACAGAAGAGGTTCCGTAACCTCCCAGGTCTGTTCTAGTGTCATCCCACTCTAATAATAAAAGGTGGGTTTTTTATTTGCTTGGTTTTTAAATCTAAGTATCTTTGTTCAAAGCTGACTGGTTCATGCAGGAGCCGTGGTGTACACCTGACCACCAAATCCAATCACTAAGAATGAAAGACCGAAAAATAATGGTAAGTATCCACTACTTCTACACCATACTTCACTGACTTCGAGCCATATAAAGGCTTTGCTCAAAGCAATATACAATGGGCTAAGAACTTGTCCTGGTTTCGGCTGGGATAGAGTTAGTGCTGTGTTTTGGATTCAGTACGAGAAGAATGTTGATAACACACTGATGTTTTTAGTTGTTGCCAAGTAGTGCTCAGACTACTCAAGGACTTTTTGAGCTTCTCCTGCTCGGCCAGGTGCATAACAAGCTGGGAGTACAGCACAGCTAGCACAGCTAACCCAAACTGTCCAAAGAGCTATTCCATACCATATAACGTCACGCTCGGGGGGGTTAGTTGGTCGGTTGGTTGCGGGGAGACTGATCACAGCTCAGGGAGTGATCGCGGCTCGGGACGGGCTGGGCATTGGTCGGCAGGTGGTGAGCAATTGTATTGTGCATCATTCGTTTTGTATATTCTGTTATCATTCTCATTATTACTATTATTATTATTTTCTCTTATTAAACTGTCTTTATCTCAGCCCTCGGCTCTAACCTTTTATTTTCTTCCCAATTCTCTCCCCCATCCCACTGAGGGAGGGGGGGAGTGAGCGAGCGGCTGCATGGTGCTTAGTTGCCAGCCAGGTTAAACCACGACAGAACTCTTAACAGTCTCCACCAATAATGGAGCTATAATCATTTTCTACCAATTCAGCAACCACAAAACACATAAAAAGTACAGTTTGAGAACCTCCCCCAAAAAAGCTGCTGCGTACCTCTGAAACATATTTTGGGAATAAAGCTTAATCCCTTCTACACAGGTATTTCCTCCATACTGTCCCAAAATACTTCTTTCTCATGACAGATATACCTAAGTGGGCTAAATTTTATTTTCAAAATGTAGAATTAGTTGCCATTGAGTTAGCTAATTAAAATAACTGTCACTGATTAACATCATTATCTCTGATCTAAAGCATGCTTGCTTTTAAAGTTTGCAGGTGCTACAATGTTGACAAAGGTTGTTTTCTGGCTTCCTGAACAATCACAGCATGATTTTTTTTTTTTTTAATCTTCCAGTTTCATAGCACTTTTTTTTAATGCCTTCTCTTGCAAAAGCTCAATTGGCTGCCACAGCGGAAATCTACAACAGCACTAATGACCCTACTGTGCTTCTGTTCCTATGGAGACAGACCTCAGGCTGTCAGAACAAGATAAGGCTTTTTAAATAACCATGTTTTTTCAATAGATATGCAAGCTGTAACCTTTGTCATCTAATTGGACAATTCTCTTTAGAATGACCAGTTTCATATGAACTTGAGTAATGTGGGCAGTAAAGTTGCAAAAAATAAGGTGATTCTACCATCTGAACGCTTACATTAGATTTCTATATGCTTTTCATTGTTGATATCCGTTAAGCAGTGCTAGATACTAATTTTCCAGAAAATTATAGCACTATATATAGTTTTCCCTAAATATTTTCATGCTGCAGTTTAGATTTTCACAAAGTCTGTGGAAAGTTAATCGTAATACATTCATGTTTACTACTTGCCAGGAAGATGGTAAATATCACCATTGTATGTATTGCTGCTTCTTGAAATGACTTAAGGGCTGACCTGGAAATAATTACTATGATAAAGTTACATTGTGAACTAGGATAATGATATTTACTTAACAATTGAACAGTTATTTCCTCCCCCAGTTGATAAATGAATTGGTTTCTGTCATCTAACTGGAATAAACATGAAAGAATCAAGATTAACATGGTATGTATTTTGTGACGCAGATTATCTCTTATTATGACTGTGTGATGTTTCATTAGCATCTGTAACTCCTGGTATGTATCACCGAAACAAAATTTTCAGAACATGTATCCAGCAGAGAAACTCTGCATTCTCACACAGGTTCGTAATTTTGTTCTGTTAACTACAAAACAATTAAGAAATGTTTGCCTTCTACATCTTTCCAAAGACAAAACCTGTAAAGATTTCCGCATCATCTTCATTTTTTCCATAGAATGACATTGGAAGCACATTGTTCAAATTTTCAGGAGTAGAAAAATACGTCAAAACAGGTGGTAAGTATGACAAATTACAGAATACCAACTCTGAAACTGGTATTATTATAGCAATCAGCTATCTACTTGACATGAAATCCAAACTACAGGAAAGTTGTATGCCCCAAGATAACTTCTCTGTACTGATTGGTGTCACCTAAATTTCCTCTCTGTATGAAATATTAATAAAAAGGTATCACAACAAACAAAATAAGAGCCTATTTTTCATTTGCAGAACCTATGCACAACTATTATATGCAGTAAACATACAATAAAGAGTAGACAATATTCAAACCATTACAGAACCTGGAAATTTAGGAATCAAAAAGCATTTGTGGATTCAAAACCACTGTATTACTGGAATACTTCCTAAGTCAAAAAACCACAAACTGTAAATCCCACCATTCAATTTCCAGAACTGGTGCACAGCACTGCCACTTGAGCACATGCATCAATTCACATATGGGAAAAAATACAATGTACTTCTGTCACACAGGAACAAGCAACTGGGAGTAATAACACTTTCTATTGGATTTGCTGTCAAAAATCAGATTTACCTGAAAACTCATCTATTTTGCCTGGGTTTTTTTGTTTTGTGTTGACTGCATATCCAGTTCAATACTGTGACCTCAGTATACATATCTTTTTACAGTTCTGCAATACACCATGCTCCCCAGCTAACAACAGCATTTGACAGTGCAGCTTGGGCACCTGCAAGCAAATAAATTGCTCTTTCCCACAATATTTCTTTTCAACATGCCTGCCCTGAATGTCGTTCTTCCCAAGTTCTTTGCATCTTCTAGAGGTGACTATGCATACATTTTTAAATGACAGGCCTTCACACAGAAATTATTCAATTTAAAGTAATTTCTTTAGTGCAAAAGGTCATGGAAATGTCAAAATAATAGGTGTTAAAGCACTGTAGGTAAAATAATTTGGGGACATGGAGTGAATATTCTTTGTAGAAAATGAGCTGAATTTGCTTAATTGCTGCTGAAGGAAGGCATTACCCAAAGCATTCTTCACTTACTATGTACAAATAACTTCCTCAATTTGAAAGAAGTGAATTGGAATTCAATAATATTGAACAGCCATGCTAAGACTCACCATTTCCAGATCACCAAGTATTGTTATTAAGCTGTACAAAGAAAATCCTGCGTCCTTTACTAACCTCCTAAGCTCATGTGGTAGGATTACTGCTGGCCCATTTCATATTTGTTGATAAAGTTTTAAAGGAAAAATCTTCTTCCTTTATGAAATACAAAAGCTGTGCAAGGCCTGTGGCCATTTCATGATCTCTGACTTGCTTAGTTAAAGATAAACAGTACTTACCTAAATGTAGTTCACACATGTACAAAGCCATGTAAGCTGCTATATGTTATTATGCCGCTTCAGCAGCAGCTGACCACACATTTCTGTTGAGAACCTAACATTAAAAATCCCTACTCAAGACAAATTTCTACCCTGATAAACACTAGTACCGTTTAGACTCTTGCTGAGCTACTCGACACTACCAGAAGCACAAAGAAGGTCAGATTTTATTTTACTATTTGAGAAACAACAGTTCAAAACGAAAAAGATGCTTTCCAGTTGTTCATAACTGCAGATTACTGGTTTAATCCTATGTTAAAAAACCAAAGACTTACAAATCTAACGCGATTATAAGTATGATATTTGTTTTCTTACTTAAAATCTGAAAATATATAAATACCAAAGGCTATACATTAGCAAAAGCCAGGTCTCTTCAACTCAGAGAGTTATTCCAGGGGGCCAGCATTACATAAATTAAGTATGTGTATGCTCAGGCCAGCTAATGCCTAAGCACGACTGCGTGGTCTAAGTATTGTCCTGTTTATGAGCTCTGCAGGGGGGAAAGAGGCAAGTGGGGGGAAGAAGAGATAGAAGGTACTCTGCAGTGCACTGATGCCATTCCCCTGATCCCTCCAATTGCTTGTGAAAGCAGGAGAATGAGATGTACTTGTCTCCCCGCTTCTCCTCTGATTCTCTACTCTCCCATGAAGGAGTTGAGATCTAACCTGATAGAAATGGGATAAATGCCAGTAAGAGTCCACTAGTACTATCAATAGGCAACTTGTCCAGCCTCTGCAGATTGTTGAAGAATCATTTAATAAGCTTTGTGAAAGTCAGTTTAGCAAATTTAAAAACAGTTTAGTACTGTGCCATCATCACCAAAGATGCTGCTGTGTCAACAAAGTTGTTTCAATATTAAGAAACATCTTGCAAGTTGCAGATGTCATGGAGTAACAGCTATAGTCGCATTTCTATCTTCATCTAGAAATTACTATCTTGCTGACTGTGACAGCAGCATTTGGTAAAACAAACAAGGAAGAATGAGACTAAAAGGAAGTTGTGTTTTACTGATCTGATCTCTCTCTTTGGGGTTTTAGCAGAGGAACAGGACATATTTACAGGTGAAAGGTCAGAGGCTAGATTTAATTTCTGTACTTTTATCTCTTCTTAGGAAAGCTGCTAAGTTTTATTTTATTACTACCTTTCTAATACAAGGTGAAGCTCCTTGAAGTCAGGCACTAGGCACTCAAGGCAGGATTCCTCTTGCCTAACTATGAATGTCTAAAAGTTAGCTGTCTAAATCTAAACCAGACATTTAAACTCCCTCTATGGTAACTACAGAACAGAATGCAGTCAACAAATGACACTGCAGTGCAACTCAGGCCAAACTAAGCACGTCTTGAGATTAATTCCTCTCTAGAGGTGCCAATTTCTCTCCACCAAGGAGGGAAAACGTCACCTGATATAGGATAATGTCACTGGGGAATGTAAATGGCTTGATGATTTTCAGGAGCCAGTCTTACCATATACAAGATGCCTAACAGTAACAGCAAGTGACCCACAAGCTCTGATAATTTCTTTCCAAAAATAACAACTTCCTTACAGTTTTAAAAACTGCCTCAGGCCCTAGCAGTGGAGAAGCATACAACATCTGTTATGCAGCTTATAGATAATTTATTAAGAGTACTTAGGGCAAAATGTCTACTACATGCATTTCCCCATCTTTCCAGTTTGCTTTCTCACTCTTCAATGGAACAGTAATACCTTCCTTTAAATGTAAAAATAGAAGAAACAAATCTACTGCAATTCACTCACATGCTCAGTTTTTGTGTTGCTGAACAGAAATTGTGCAAGGAGTTATTAGTTCCAACAGAGAAAGTTCCAAATTTACATGCCTGGCTCTTTTATTCTCTCTTTTCTAAGTCATCAACAAGCCACATACAAGACATACACCATGACTGGCTCATTAAGCAAAGAGTTTAATTCACCAGTAGTGTTGATTAAGAAAGATCTAACTGCATCCCCTTAACCCATGGTCTAAGTCTTGATGTCTGGAAAACTGACCTTATCAGTTTCCCACTACTTCCAGTGCCATTCCCTTCACGGAGCTCTCTCCGGATTAGGCCCTTGCCTCTTTGCTTAGTAAGAATAAGAGCCCATGTGAAACCTGGCAAAGGGAAATTACCTAAAGCTGGATTACAGGAGAAGGTCATTAACCCCAAGAACCTAAGGTGTAAGCTGCTTGTAATCTTTTTCCCTGGTTTGAACTACAGTCTTAGCTCTTGGGTGTGATAAACTTGTTCCTTTAAGGAAAAATAAATCCTCAATCTATGAGGTGAACTTTTACGTACATTAGACCTTATTTAGAGTGCTTGATTCTGTACAAACAGGGAGGTACACTCCTACATTGAGGCTCTCAGAGTCAATGATAATGAAGTGTGAAGTAATATTGTCCAGTCAAACTTAGCATCTTTGAGTTTCTTCAACATTTTAAAAAACAGAAACTTTTGGCAAGAGAACCACCTTTTAAGAGCAGGAAAAGGAAGAAGAATTTGAATGTAGAAGTCATATGGAGAGAAACAAAATTACTAAGGAGGTCAATTTGGAAAAAAATTGAACAGGAGGACTGGTAAAAACACAAAATAAAGAGAGAAGCATCAGAAGAAGTGGTAATATGACCGTCTTAGGAGGGGATAAATGGAAAGTACGGGTCTGAGATCCCACATGAAAAAATTCAGAGCACAGCATCTTGGTTGGTGTGGACACAGCAAAATCAGCACACACATATATGCAAGCTATTTAGTATACAGTGTGTACTTCTTCACATTACAAAACTGATTTCCTATGCCTGTTTTGAAAGCTTGTCTTAACACTCTAGTTTGTTAAGTTGTTTGCCAGTATGCCTGTACTAGTCTCGTTTCCCTGACAGACTTTCTAAGCTAACAATGGTATTTAATTCCTGGACAGGACAGCAAGGTCCTTCAGGGACTGACTGCCACTATAATTTTGTAAACCGCAACAAATTCTCAAATTATGCAGTTAACTGCAGTAAATCTGAACAACTACGCCAAATATCCTTTAATTTTTCCCCAGAAATAACCAGCAGAGCAGTTGATACCACACAAAATACAAAAATGTTTAGATACTGGTATGACAAGCACCTGAGGATAGCAGCATATAATTTTCCAAACCAGACAGGCGGCTATTGCTGAAGAAGCAGTTTAAAATAACATGGCAAAGTATCACTCTTCTAGCTTCCTTCACTTTGCTTATTGTCAAAACTTATACCTCAAGTCTTACCTCTTTATAACTATTTTTTACTTCTTCTTGCCTTATATCAGTTGAGGCTGATGACAGGCTTGAGACAGATGATCCTCTGCTGAAAGTTTCTGCTGAGCGCTGAGGAGACCTAAGCGGCGACTTAAAAGTTGGAGAAAAAAAAACCCACAACAACAACAAAAAAACAAAACCAGAAAAAGTTACATATCAGATTAAGCAGGTTAAACATAGGCAAAAAAAAAGTTTAGCAACTTGCATTGGTTGTTACCTCAGAAGCACTCTGTCCTCTTTCGAATGTTAGGTAGTTTAATTCCATCAATGACAAAATCTGCATAGGAATATTAATAAAGAGAACCAATTTAACTCCACTTAAAGAGGAATCTACTGACTGAAACACGAATTAGCCGACAACCTAGCATTAGTAACAAATTATGACTGAGCAGATTAAAAGTACCTGTTTACAAGTTTATGTTGCATACTACAGACATTAGATTTAAAATGTGACCCATCTTCCTAAAAGGCAAACATACGTTTTCACTTTAATAGTACAGACCACAAAATCCTATTAGCAGGTAAAGCACCTACACCTCCAAGGAATTGCATCAGAAAGAAATCAGGCTAGAAGACAGAGGAATACCTTGGAATTTAATGCACACTGTAGGGAAGTCTCTTTCATCCGGTTTTGAATTTCTGGATTGGCACCATTTTGCAAAAGCACTTCTATGATCCCTTGATAGCCCCAACGAGCAGCTATATGGAGAGGAGTATCTCCCTTTTCATTACCAATATCTAGTCTACAGGAATGCACATCATAGTAGACCAGAGCTTTGACGCACTGGAAAGAAAAGGAAAGCTATCAATAAATTATGGTATTGTCTCTCAATTCATATAATATGTGCAACCCTACAAAGTCTTTTTTCACCACTGCCAATATAATCCATTGCCCGAAGGGCAGGCTTTTATGGTTCAGTGTCATTAAACAAAAAGTTAAATAACTCAACTACATTTGCACAACACTACTATCTTTAATGTGAATGCATAATAAAAATTGCTATGAACTACTGAATAAAGTCCTAATTTACAGTGTTAAATAGCCTTCAAATCTTTTTTAATTATTTTTAAAAATATGTAAGTTTAGTGCAAATTCACATCACCGTTTAATTCCATTCCATTAGAATGTACATTTGGTTCATTACAAAACAATTACTTACATCTTCATGACCATAAGTGCAGGCTAAATGAAGTGGAGTATTTCCATTATTGTCCTGAACATCAGTACTTGCCTTATAGTGCAATAAGAGAAGCTTAAAAGAAAAATAAAAGTAGACATTTAAGTGACTAAAAAATTAATGGGACAAACAATTGTTACTCTGTAGATTCCTTCAGGTTTCTAGCACGATGAAGCACTTAATGAAAAACTAGCTATGGCTCTCCTGTTTCAGACTACCATCCTGGCATTACAGTACTGGTTTTGCCCTACCCTAGGAACCAAATTAAAGCTGCTTCTTACATATTCAGAGTTGTCATTGAAAAAATGAATCATCTACTGCGGCAAACACTGCAATACATATACTACATAATAATTTATCCTATATTTGAAGAGCCTAAGTCAGTGAAGACACAGCTTAATTTCAACCATGCCAACTGAAGAATTTCACTTATATAAAATTCAAGTACACAATAATTAGTTACACAGTCTATCCTAAACACAATATGAAGTAATTTAATTCATTCCAATGACTGCAATGGTTCTTCTGTCTTAATCAAGAGCAGAGATGTTAACAGGCTCTCCATTTGTACTATGTATTAGAGATTTGTATTAATAAAATGGATGAATTATCAGGCATGCATAGCTGTCAATTGCTTGGTTATTACAAAATGGCTGAAAACCTTGCAGTATAGGAAAAAATAAATTATTATGCAAACTACAATGGTAAAAGATCATCAATTCTGACAGCATACACAGTTCTGGTAAAAGCTTCTCAGAAGACCTAAATGACAGCAACAGTAGAGCTGCTTAGTAAGAGTCATATTTATCATTTAGGTTAAGTATTTATTTTTATTTCTAATTAAGTCTTTTGGTGCTTACCGTAACATTTTGATATCCCTTCTGACAGGCAAGGTGAAGTGGAGTTGAACCATGGTAATCTGTAGCATTGACAACAGCTCCTTTGGCTACTAATAAATCTACTAATGATGTTTGCCCTTGAAAAATATGCAGAGATTAAAAGAAAGAAGTGAACTTTGCAAAAGAACATTGCTACTTTTGAAATTCAAACATAAACTATAAATCAAGATAGCCTGCATTTCTGCATGCTATGTTCCCATATACTGTATATTCACTTCATTGGTATTTGCTTTTTTCATTGAGGATTATTCAAGGTCAAAGCTCCATAAAAGAACCTCCAGCTAAAAGCAAGTTATACTTGTATCTTATGAGTAAGAAAAGAATAGAAAATAAAGCCATGTCCCACAAAGCACTCTCCTATAGGGATTCAAGATAGCATTAAAAAAAGGAAATTATTTATAAAAAAACCCTAAGAAAATTAATACATCTTCTAATAAATCTAAGATCAATGGCATAATGAACATTACAAGACAGGAGATGGTGCAGATCTACCATGCATAGCCAGCTGCAGGAGAGAGAAAAGATTAATTTCTCAATATGCCAGTTCTTTGAAACAAGACTGGTTTCTGATGACACTTCTTTGCTTTTTTCACAGCTGAAGAAAGAACTATTGTGGTAACCACCATGGCAAAAGTAAACAGCCAGCAAACTGACAAACAGTAACTTAGCAATAAAAAACTGAGCTTAAAAGAATATACAATAACTTCAGTGTGTGCCAAGCTACCAGTTTCCATAGCAAATATGCAGAAAACAATTTAATGCAAAATTCACTCTTTAATGCAAAGTTGGAAAACATGCTAACAAAGGTAAGGAACATAGGGAGTAGAAAGCACTAGTGAAGAAAACCAACAACACTCACCACAAATAGCAGCTATATGAAGTGGTGTATATCCCCGATCATCCCGGGAAAATGGAGTTACAATGGAAGGATCATTCAGTTTCCTTTAAAACACAATGGTTTAAAAGCAGCTCAGCTAACTATGCAGCAGTGATAAGGAGTAAAGAAAGAGAAAACTAGCCAAGGCCGACAAAAAACTGATTTGGGGACTTTTTTTCCTTTATCCTTTCACATCAACAAATTATTTTATACAGAGTTTTACATTTTGTTAAGAGATGTGGTTTTGTCCAAGATGTGTAAATTAGGTTCAAGAGGAGAAACATTTCACACCACATTTATCAAAGCATATACAGCTTCCATCACAAAATTGGCTGGTTCCAAAGCATTCAGTATTCTCATAATACTTCTTCTGCTTTTTCAAACCACATGAACATGCGTTCTCTACTACATCCCGAAGTGCTACCAACTTCCTCTATAACCAAAAGCAGCATACTTTCCTAAAGTAAATCTTAGATGAAGACTTTAACATCACTTTTTGTGTATTTGTGGAGATGAAAAGTGCTTACCCAGAAACTAGCTTCTCGCATTTGTCACAGTAACAGAGTGGATGACACATTTTCTGTACAGTGTCCTTATCGCTGTCACCTTGACTTAGTAATCGCTCCACTTCCTCCTGATTACCTGAAGCAATATGCTACAAAAAGCATAGAAGAAGAAAGAGAATGAGGAACCAATATAAAAAGTCTCCTTTTAAGGGAAAAAAAAAACAAAACACCAAAAAAATAGAGTAATTTACTGAAGCACAAAATGAAAGGAACCGATTATGAGAGACGTATTCAAGCATTAGAAAGCAGAAATGAACAATGTCACAGCACAAAACCCCCTAATGGGCATTCAGTATTAAAAAGAATCTGTTCTTGGCTTACTTCACTTTCTATAAAAAATTAAAACAATTCCTATTGTTCTCTTTAGACTCAGTCACGAAATTGAGCTCCCTCTGGGCAAAAACATTTCTATAAAATTACTAATTCCCTAGCCATAAGCTGTGAACACATATAATTAGCAGCTCTGCTTTGTGTCCTTGTATAGACAAAATTCTTTTAGAATGACAGTATGAGATGAACATATAATATGAAGTAGCTGTCAGGTGACCACATTTAAATTATTTCAGAAAACTGTTTCAATTTCAAGCACTAAAAGCTATAAGAGGCAACCAGATAGCAATATCACATCTGTGCAGTAAATGGGCCATCAATACCAACAGCAGTAGCATTTCGTCCTCATTTGATTCCATATTTCTTGTAACACGTGCTGAAATCTGTAAGATTATATTAACTCGGTAACATTTTGGCACAGAAATATACTAGATTCAATACACACTTTTAGCATCTACTAAAACACATTTCGCAGTACTAACGTAATTAACACTGCATTACATTTCAGAAAATCACAGAGGAAGGGATATAAACATGCAATGTGTAAGTACATACGTATTCTGCCATAAAAGTTATTAACCTTAAACAAGCAGTCTGTTGGAGTAGCAGACATCTGGGACAACAAGTTCATCCTTTGTCTTAAAAGCAGCTTGTCACACAGACTCTCAGATTCCTGAAAATAAAATGTATAGATCTATTATCTATATACTCATTTACAGGCAAAAGTAAAGTACCTTAACAGTGGAATTAACTTTTAAAAATATTAAACACTCTATTTACCACTCACAAATTATCAGATGCCCGTAAAACCTGAATCAGTTTCACATTTAGGATTCTGAGATCTAAAAGACTGCACACCTGCTGTTCAAAGAAATAACAAGTTGATGTTCACCAGAATATTCCTTTACTGTAACTCTCAATGAATTAACTGAGCCTTAATGAAATTATGGTTGTACCATCTAAAAAAAGAACACAGCAAAACTAGAAAAGACATGAAAAAAAGACAACAAGAATTGTAAGAGGTGCAATGCAGCTTTCTTATGAGGAGAAATTAGGATTCTTGACTCTAGAAAAAGATTTGGCTGTGCTACAGTCGTCTATAAAAAAGCCCAAAGAAAACATGCAAAGAATGAGTATCTGCTATTCTTCAAACTATAAGAACTGGGATGCCCAACAAAATCATCACACATTAGGTCTGGGGAGGGAGTTGGGAGAAAAGAGAGACGAAAAAACGTTCTCATATTTGCAGAGCTCATTGCCATAGGACATTGCAAAAAACGGAAGTATAAATGGACTCAACAAGGCATTAGACAAATTCATGTAAGACATGTCTACTGGTAGCTATTAAAAAAGATGACCCAGATACAACTCTGAATCAAAGACTCCATTGAATTCTCTGCTACTTGCTAGAAACTAAAAGATTGTCCCAGGTGAAGCATTACTGTGTAGCAGCTCATTCACATAGTGTTTCCTGCTGGTCACTTCTTGAAAATTGGAGACTGAGCTAAGCAGACATGTGGTGCAACTCTCACATCGGTACTTCTGAGTAATCTGAAGATACACTTCAGGATGCACTAAAAGAATACATACGCTTCCAAAACCAGGTGAAAATTCTTAAGTAGAGTCAGATTTTGAAATGGCAACATTGAAACTCACATGAAATAAAACAACAATCTAAAGAAAACACTTCATTAGGAAAAGCAGATGGAAATACTTGCACATAGTTGATTCTGATCAACCACTGCTTATGGCTGGCAGCAAATCTAATTTCTTTGGATGTTATTTTTGGATGACAACTATCTCCTTAGAAATTGAAAGACTCCCAGCATCCATCAAACTGAAGACCGCTGCATTTAAGATTGACACCCATGTATCATAAACTTTGATGGCTTAGGATCTGAGCTATAGCTTCTGCAGTAAGTCTGTAAAGACCAGATATAGATGAGTAGAAAAAGTCCAACTCTTAACATCAGTAAATCAGCATGAAGTTTAAGAAACTAGTGAACTGCAAATAACGAAGATCTCTTGAACATCAAAAATAAAGAGGTCATATTTTCTAGAAATTTGATTACTGAAGTTTCAAAATCAACACAGATCTCATAAAGCTGTCTAAAAAAATCCTCCATTGTATAGAAAACAATGTAGTTAACGTGTTTGTGAGGTCTAGAAGGAAAAGTTCAGATCTATACTTCACAGTAAGTTGTATTTAGATATGTGAATATGACAAATATTCCCCAATCTTTTAAAACCTAAGTACTTTAGCTAAAGATACCCAAGCATATCTTTTCAGAATTACAAGGCACATAACACTAGTCTCCTTGCATAGATTCTTCAGTGTGATCAGGAATAACTTCCCTAAGAAATACTTGATCAAAAATTTTATTAATTAGAAAAAATGTTAAAGCTTTACTGCTGATAGAAATTCTGATTAGACTTCAGAAACTTGCAATACGAATGCTCAGACAGCTTTATACTTTCACTATGAAGAATCTAAGTAATCACTAGCAAGACCTACTGTAGTTTTAGTAGTGTCCCTTTCACAGTGTATTTTACAAGAGAAGTGTCCCCCAAAAGGAATAATTATTTGAGTCACTTGAGACAGCAATCCTTATGCAGAGGATTATTTGTTATATAAATCACAAAAGAAAGCCCATCCCAGGTGAAACTGCACATCTTTGAAAGTGAAATACAGAATAGCAGAAGAATCCAGTATCAGTTGAAGTATTAAGCAAGTTTGAGCCTTCAAAGACAAAACTTGCTTGTACCAACTTCACTCATACTCCAAGAATTAAAAAAAAATTGGTTTGAGTGGGACTTTCAGGTATAAATCTATATTGTCTAGAAAATACACATCCAAACATTAGTGATATTTTTATTTAACACTACTCTCTATACTAGAGACATGAAATATTTGTACCTATGAGGATGTACCCATATAATGACCTATCCAAGATTACTTTCAACAGATTACAACTGATGACTTGGGGAAATTATCTCCACTCCCCTCCTCCCCACCTCCCCAACATTTTACTGCCCTCAGTTTGTGTTCAAGCCTTCCTCGCCTGGCTTCTCCAACCTGCACTTCCTCCA
>NW_009259593.1:3681206-3701918 GCF_000687185.1 Egretta garzetta
GGAGCCAAAATGCTACCTATTCCCTAGGGGCTGGCTCTAACTCCCTGCTGTACACCTTATTTCAACCCTCTGAACTAGAGGGTCTTACTACACAGTAGCTGTGTATAGGAACATAACTAAGGTCCAACACTTATTAACTGGAAATTCTCATTAAATGAGGTTGACAATTCCCAGAAAATAAAATGTAATCTTCTATTCCCCACAACCAAAATGTCTCTCCAAGACTTGCATGACCTTGGGTGAAGGGATTTGGCAGGTGTCTCCCAAGTGCAATTTTCTTACTGACATGAGGGTGATAATATGCCTATTATCCCACAGGGTACATTAGTTCCCTGCTGACTTTTCTTTATGTAGTTAGCTTCATTGGGGATTGGACAACAGCATTACTCAGCTGCCAGAAGCTCCATCTGAAGCCAGCTATAAAATTAAGCATAGCCACATGAGGGGCTGTAATGAAGCCCCAGGGCACAACAACCTTCCTGCTCACTTAAATCCCACAACCCGTTCCAGCACAATCTGGAAAAGGAAATCATGGGGCATCAACACAACAGCTGCTGCTGCTTTAAGTAGAAAGTTGTTCTACTTTACCAGAGAATGAAGGTTATTCATCATCAGATAAATTCATGAAGGAAAAGCAATGCTATCAAAAGTTCCTACCATGTTCCTCCACCTCCTCACTACCCCTTTTTCAATTCCTGTCAAGGGGCTATTTGCTACCCAGTTTATTCTTCTTCATTGTGTGGCAACTTCTCCCTTACCCTACACTAGAAAAAGGGTGGTCTAGCTCTTTCCTTTTCAGCTTCCTTATCTTCAAGGGTCTACTGTTTCCCACCTCATCTCAGGGTGCTGCCTTCAAGCCATGTTGACTCCTATGAAAGGTAACGTAGACGAAAGGGGTCCCTGTTGCACACTCACTGTACACACATTAAAGTGAGAAAGCTGGAGGCTAGAACTCTAGATCTGGAGCTGATCCAGCTGAAGTACAGACAGAAACACTATTGCTTGCTCTTATACTGCTGTAGACACCAACGTAAGCAGTATGAGACTGCCCTCATTTAGACTTCTCAAATAATGCAGTTCATCTTTCAAGACAGATGCCACACAAAGAAATGAATATAGAACCTTAATGGCGGTGGCATGTAAATTATAATCACTTGAGGGCAGTCCCAGTATAAAAAAATCCCACTATCCTTAGCTACATAAGGAGGGATAGGACTAGGCATTTAACAGGAAACAGTTTTTATTCCAGAAATTTAATAGCGGTATATTCTATTCTTTCTTCCAACTTGCTGGCAGTGTTGTGGAAGACAATTCCACTTTGGTTCCAGTTCTCCATCCAGCCCACCAACATTGCTACTTGTATATTGACCATTAATGATAGTCAAGTGAATGCAGGAAGCAAAATTGTTTGGCAGGTTGTTTTCCTTTTAAACTAACATTTTTATTTTTTTTTTTAAATATAATTCAATGCAGCATTACAGACAGGAAATATCACAGTCTCTTTACACAAAATGAAAGTGTCTTTTTTTTTTTTTGAGTGTACAAAACAAACCTACATGACAGGTTCATGGGAAGATCCCAGAAAACAACAAAACCAATAACAAAAGGCTAAAATATTACTGTGAGTGCTTCTTCAAGATTGTGCCCCAGGTTGTCCCATCCCAAGCCCTGCACACTGAGCCATTATTCTGGCCCCTGCAATTAGATTCCAGTGCTTTGCAGTTGGGCAGACTGAGACACGTTGAATTCACTCTGGTTCCAAGTTCACTCCTTTTGATTTCCACATCAGACCAGGAAAACCTAATTTTGCAACAGTAGAAAGTTTTACAGGAACGGTAAGACTGGATTCCTTTACTAAATAAGCTACAAAGTTCTTAATTCATAGAAGTATCTAAAGTCACATCAACATCATCCTTGATTGGCCTGCAGGGATTTGACCTGATTGACAGAAGGTCCAGTTGCCCAGTAGGGAATAACTCATGCATCCACAAGCTTCCTGCCCCCACTAGGTTAGAGATCCTCAGAGCCATACTTGACCTTCAAACACCATCTTATCATAGTGCTGCACTCCTATTAAACTATCAGCTTGGTGCAACATAGTAATCTGCACTGCAAACACATTTAATTTTTAGAGTATGAAGACTTACTGAATAATTCTAAGTAACACTGCAATTTCCATTCTAATAGCAGAGCTTAATTAAAGAAATCTGCTTAAGCTATGCCTACTCTCAAGTACTGCATTGCTTTCACAACCATGACAGAAAGAGTACAAACAGGAAATACTGAAGACTCAGCTGTGGAAAATAATGCTGTCATTTTTCCTCAAATCATGTGAAGAGGCAGACTTGGCATTTAACTACTTCCTCAGGGAGTATACAGTGAACAAGTATTGCTATAGGATTAGGACTTCGTTATAATAATCTAGATTATTCTAGCATTTGTTTCAGGTCTAGTTACCTGAACTCATTTCTGTAAGTGCAAAAAAGGAACTCTTATGTTAGCTGTTTGTATCCTCTGACTGAATTTACTCCCATGGTGGTACAGTCCTATAAGCGTATCAAATATACATTTGACAGACTTTAAGAGTAGCTTACTGTTGATCTGTCAGAAAGGTTGCCTTGTCGTATGTATTCTATTGCAGCCTCAATTGAGGTTAGACAGTATCCCAATTCATCCTTCACTGAACTGCAAAGCCTGAAGTTCTTTATGTAACTCAAGTTGGCCATCCTGAAATAAAAAGACAAAGCTATGAACCACTAAAAGTAAGATGACACTTCTTGGCATGACATATCTTAATACTGCAATTCATCTCAGGCAGTCCAGGCAGATGGCATGTGTGGGTTAAGAAAAATCTTCTAGAAAGATTGTTAGGCTAGCAATACTATGGCTGTTCTGAGCTTTGTAGATGTATCAGAATTCAACTATTCAGTGAAAAAAGTTATTAATTGGATAAGGAATATGCAGGACAGGATGAGGACAGCAGTAGGATATTGTTCCACATGTTTCAAACATGTTAATGTTTCAAGTGCCATAAGCACCAGTGTGAAGTGATAGATACAAATTGAAGGAAAAATGCTAGTCTGACATATGGGATACGCCAAGACTAAAATTAAGTTCAGGTACAGGTGGAAGTTTTAGATATACTTTAACTGATAGCGAGGAGAGATAAACACAGTGGTATAGGCTAGCAGCAAGCAATTAAGCATTCAAATCTAGTTTCCCTATATGAAATGTATCAAACATCTAGAAGCTGCATAAAGGTTTCACAGCTCCAAACACAGATGAGGAAGGACCAGTCTGAAGTCTGTACTGACATGCAGATCTGGTATAGAGATGGCCTCCCATTACTATTTTGAGGCTGGGAATCAAAACAGCAAAGACACAGCACTTGAATTCCTGATAGGTCCTTAATTTGGTCACACCTGTAATGCATCTTTGCTGCCTGTCCTACTAAAAACAGTCTTCTGCATTACATCAGCCCCTCTTACACTTTCAGCAAGTTATTACTACATGTTCAGAAACATTTGCCCCTACAGCAGCATTGTATACAAGATGACATGATGGAGCTCTGTATAGCCAAAGTAGTTACATACCAGTTTGGGATTTCTGTTTTTACAAGTAAATACAGCAAAACAGAGAGAAGATCATCTGCACACATAGTTTCCATGTTAACTAAAAAAAGAATTTACATCTCATGTTAGTCATTTCATGATTCAAATCAAGAGCAATACCTAAAAATGGAGTTCTGCCTCCTAAGGGCCATCTCCACTAGTAGAAAATGCATTGAATAACCAAGGCATCCCTTCAAATGTTCTCAATCTTCCACTAAAATAGGCTGCCAGGAGCCAAAAACAAATACAGTTTGTACTGTACAAGTTTAAGTATTAGACTAGCATCACCTCCTTCCTATACAGAAAGAGCCAGAGCACTAACTTAGGACTTCTGAAATTCCTGAGGGCAAAACCTATCCTCTAAGTTGATGCACTTTTCCATAACCCAGGAGTCTTCCTGAAGAAGAGAAGAGATGAAGTAGTGAGAGCGTAAGTCCACTGTATGACTCAGTGGAAGTATCTTCTCTCTCCAGGCTAGATAAGATAAAAGACCAGGTTAACAGGTCCATGCTTTCCTAACAGAATCATTTCTGTAACCCATGGTAGCACTTTGAATGCAGCATATAGAAGGTTTGTTTGTCCCCCACGAACACTGCATTTCACAAAAGACACAACAGTATCAATTTCAAGATTATCAAGGAGCATGGCCAAATAGACAAGAATGATCTCGCAGCTATCCTCAGTATTTAAAATGGATCACCCTCAATTCTTCTGCATGAGAAAGTGTCCTAGCACATGCAAGTTTCTCACACGCTTTTAGCTAAACATATATAAGCTAACCAAGCACCCCTCCTCACCCATGAGAAACAACACTGAAGCGTCTATCTTGCCTTCATTTTGCTTTATTTAGAGACCTGCAAGGCAGACCCCAGTCTAAATGTGTTTAATCCACAAATGTTACTCAAAGAGCTGTTTATTTACCAAAGTGCTTTATGTGTACTGGTTAAGAAAAAAGTTTAATTTTAAGTTATTGATTCACTGATTACTGACCTCTTTGGCTAGGAGATTGCATAATAATTTGTACCACTTTTCGTAGACAAAGTAGCTTCTGTTGAGGGGAAGTACATTTGTTCAATTGACCCAGTTCTCGCTTTGCACGTGGTATATTAAAACTACAAAATAATTTGAAAGAAATGTTTAGCATACAGAGTTCCTGCGAAGGATGTCCAAAACCCAAGTTTTATCTTATTCAGAGATTAAATGAATGATATTAAAATATTTCTAACTCCACTCCAGGTACACTTGCATTTCTGTACCCTGCAGATAAGAGCATAAGAACATAAAACCAAAGGAGATAATGATCAATGCAAAGACTGCCCTAAAATGACACTTGCAAAGCTTTACTTTTCCATCTCAAATGAGGGGAAAAAAAATTGCTATTGTGTGAAGGAAGACACTTTTTGGCTGGCTTGAGACCTATTTAAGACAGGATCTCAGGGACTCCTCAAAGAGTCCACAATAATCTCTCTCTCACCTGAACTCAGGCTTCACTCCAATGTCTTTTTGCTGCAGGTCTTGAAGGCTCCTCGTGATTTTGTTAAAAGCAGCGTCCTAATCAATAGAAAGGCAATAGTTTTTTAAAATGCATTAGATTAACGTAACTAATCTTTAGCAATCAAACAAACTTACCTCACTTGCCTCGATAGTCCCCACATACTTAAAGACTAGATCATAAATAGCATGGTGGATATACATCTGTAGAAAAACACAGTACTTTAGGCATGAAAGTGAGAGTTAAAAATAGCTTGCTAATTATTTTCCTTCATTTCAGATGCTTACTTCAACTGCTTGTTTAATCAGATTCATCTGCTCTTCTTGCTTTGCAAGCATCTTCTAGAAAAGGAAAGCCATACAAACAGCAAGAGAAAGTTAGCACTACTTAAGCAATAAATTATCTATGTACTATGTATTTAGAGGAGTAAGTGTTTACCAAGTGCGAATCTCTCAAAAGATGCTGGAGACATTTGGTATAAAGTGCATTGACAGAATCCTGGCAGGGGAGAAAAAAAAGCATTTAGATTCAGGTTAATCTGACTTGAAGCAACAAAGCATAAATAAGCAAAGAAAGGAAGTCTTCCCTGCCTTCAAAGTGTGTGCTATGGTAAAATTTTTAGCTAGAAAAATTGCCTTTACGTAATAATTAAGATGTGGTAATTCACAATTAAGAATTCTATTTTCTCCCTTCCCACCTTTTTCAACTCTAGACTACTCTGACACAGAAAAGCTCAATAAGACAAAAAGACAGCCAAAGCAGTGAAGTGAATTATATTTAGTAAATTAAGCATCAAGAAGCAAGATACTGACTATGTAGTGGCGGAGACTTTTCCTTTCATGTTCTTTAAATGTTCTATAGAACGATCCTATGTATTTATCAAATCTCTCACAGTGCCTTCCCAAGAATTCTCTAACATCTTCAATATTTTTAAGAGAATAGGAATTTGATGAAGCTGTAGATTCACCTAAAATGAAAGCCAAGAATTAACACATAGGTTTTATATATGCACAGTAAAGTACTTTCTGTCCCTACATACACAGCCAACTTTTGTACCATGAAAAATTCAGCTTACTACACCTCTAACTGCAGGTATTGCTACTAATTTAAAAGAATTTTATACATCACATTTAAAGCAGGCTCTCTTGCCTTTTATGTCAAGTATTTATTTGGAATTTCACATGCTTTTTTATCCTGGGGTAATTTATTGCTACATACACACACAATATCTGAGTGCAAGTCTCAAGCTTGAAAGTAGAAGAAAAGCACATTACAGTATTGACTGAATGCCCATGCAGGAAGTCAAGTGTGCTCTAAGTGAGCTGTGAAAATCCCATCTTGGATTTTTATATAGCCTATTGTTTAGTTAGACACGCTTTCTCTGAATGGGAGAGCAAAGTTGCTTCATGTAAACATTAAACTAAATCCACTTTCCTTCTGACTATGACAATTGGATCCCTCACTTAAAATTCATATTGCTTTTCCAAAAGTTTTTTTCTAGCCAAGTCTTTCATTTGCAATCAAAGGCAGCCAACTAATAACAGGCTTTGATTCTCATTCATTTCAAATTACTTTTGAAATTAAAAATTACCTCACTTCTGAAAGACTGCTATACAACTACATTAAGTAATGGCCAAAAAAGGAATGCCACAAGAATAATTTTTTTATTTTTAGATTAATATTTATAGAATTTAAGCCTATATGTATGTCCTTTTTTTTGAGAAAAATTTTCATACTTCCTTCAGAGTACTTAGTTCACACTACCCTAGTATTACTTCACTTGGTCATCGTTTGTTTCAAGGAATATTCTTATGTATTTAGGAAGACTAGATGTTTTTATTTCAGAAAAAGCATGTTTTAAAAAGCTTCTGCTGCTTTTAATTAGTAAACACAGACTGTTACACAAATTCACAAGGAAATCCTGTTACATTCACTGCTTTAATAGCAGCCTTGGAAATAGCGTTCCAGCCTTACCAAGAGCATTTTCCGTACTAGGCCAAAAATTAACACACTCAACTTAATGAGACAGACCACGACCACAAGAGCTGCTACATAACTACGCTATACAACCTCTAACTACTGATGAAGTGATCATGAAAGATTCTACCTCTCCAGTTTTTTGTGCATCTACCTTGCACCTCAAGACACATCACATTTAAGACTAAATCCCTTTTTATTGAAGTCAGCACTAAACTGAGCATTGCTAAAAGTATCATGCTGGATCAAGTATTCCACAGATGATTTTTAGTGCTGAGACTGGGGCACAGACCCTACAAAATTAAGCTTGCCCAGCAGCAACTTGGTATTTCTCCAGCAGCGTACCAACATCCACCCCAGCAGGCTAATAAAAGCCAAGAGCTTTCAACCAAGCCAAAGCTTTTCAGAATGAAGGAAATTAAGCATATCAAACATACCAATTTGCACACTGTGCTAACAAGACCACCAAGTTAACACTTCAATACATACTTGAGCTTTCTGTTTTTTCCAATGGATGAGCTATGCACAGTATACTAAAGCTTTCTTCTTTTTCATTGTAAAATGTTTCCTCAAAAAGAACAGGTACTGAGAGATGATAATTAAAACCAGTTCCTAAAATGATGAGGTTTCCTTGTATGAAGATCTCCTGAAACAAACCAAAAACCAAGATCAAGTGTAAAACTCTGCCAGAAGAAAGTTACTCTTTGGCTTCTCCATTGTATAACTACATTTCTAGAGAAAAAAGAAAATCTTGCAAGACAAGAAAGTCCCAGATTGAAGAGATTTCATATTCTCGTGCTGTGTAGACACTGACTCCTTCAGTCTACAATGGCTAGCTAAACCTTACTTATACCTACTTAACAAGTCTGCTACTAGAGGAGGTTTCAGACAATCTCCAAGGTCTAAGTGATTATTTGCAGACTTCAGAACATTTTAGAGTAGAAGGGAAATTGAAAAACACTTGGAATTGTGGCCTAAGTCCAGCTTCAGAAAAACATCACACATCTTGTCTACATTTCTCATGCTCAGCTTTAACTTCTTAAGCAACTCCAGTGAGGATAACTGCAGCAGGAAGCTCTAGATGGTAGCCTCCAAACAGGTGCAAGATCTCAGACTGCAAAATTACAAGCAAAAGAAGTACGATCCTATGCAGTGTTAACAGTGGTTATCATGGCTTCCTGCTACATTAGTCAGTTTCTACTCACTGAATTAATACATCAGGCCTCAGATACAACTTGATACCATCATAATTTTATCTTAAGCTTTGGTGAACTTGCATCTGCATACAATATAGGTAGGCTACTTTATGCCTGAAAGCTAGAAAGACAGTTCTTAGCTGATTGTGTGGCCCTTTCTGCCACACAACGAAGTTCCTTCCTAACAGCCACAAAACACAGATAAATTGACAAAGTTGCTTCACCAAAGTAGTAAGCTGAAATCAGAGGCAGTGCTACCATCTGAACAGAACAACTACTCTTGTGTACATGCCAAAATACAGCTTTTGCTAGAAAGCAGTATATCCCTAGGAACTTTGGCTCAGATGGGCAATATACTACGTTTGCCAGCTAGCTCTAACTCCTAGGTACCACTCCATTAGTTCACACTATCAGTCATCAACTGCAGTGAATCATTGATTAGATTGTCCCCAAGCTACATTCAGATATCAAAACAAGTACCTTTCCATTCAAGGTCTGAAAGTTTTCTTCTAGCGGCTTCAGAACATAAGATTCAAACTGGCAGGTAGAAAGACTGTTGCTTGAAAGGCTTCCTTTGCATGGAACTAACACCTAAAAAAGCCAGATCGTGCTTTAGAAATAAGAACCATGTATCACCAGCTAAACACCAATAGCTTTTGCCCTTTAGCAGTAAGCAGTTGAATCTGGCTTATGAACATTTCCTGGCAGATGTATAACAACTGTAAGTGCTTTTGTTTAAATAAATAAAAAAGGCCATTGATAGACACACAGTCCAGTGATTAACCTAGAAGTTTCATTTAGTCACTTATCTGAAAAAGGATGACAGATGTAACTGAAGTAAGCAACAATAAAGAGAAGGCAATTGAATCTTATTTAAGTTACTTAGCACCAGTCACTGGAATGACTTAAAATCAGGCAGCTAGTAAAAGTGAAGTATATTTTCAAACTAAAGTGAAGAACCATCAGAAAGAAGAAAAAAAAAATCAAAGATAAACATCTTGGGTTTACTGCACACCAACAGACTGGCAGCTTACAACAAATTCTTAATTAGAAAACAACACATTATGAATACAACAAACACTGTATACATGGTGAAGAGAAATCTCTCTCCCTGTCAGGGAAGAGACAAGCATGAAGCAAGTGGTTCTTTCAGTACTCAGCTTTCAGAAATGGCATTCCAATACAGAAAGAAGTGGTGAACTGATCACATCACCATCTTAAGTAATATACAATTGAAAGAACCCCATGCAATTTAAGGCTTAACTTTATAATCAGGTAACATTAAACCCCAAGTTTAATGGAGTCTCAGCACACTTCATTTTGGATGAAGACTAATTATAGAATACCCAGATTAGAAGTCTTAAGGATTGGAGTTTCTATTCCAGCTCAGTTCAATGGTTTTATTTTGCTATGTAAAATGCTGTCAGAAATGAGTGATTGTCTGTCCTCAAGGGTTTCCAAAAGGTCAGTCCTATTTTTAAGTTACAAGTGGGAGAAAATGCAACTTTAGTTCACAGCAAAGAAAATAAGATTCCTGTAAAGTTTAGAAACATTACCAGCTTTGACCTTTTCCTACCATGCAATGTATCAAGAGGTCCGTATTAGTAAATAACAAGCAACTTAAACTAAAAGTTGCTCTGGTTCACTTCCAGGCTTTGTAGGCTTGCACTAATCTTTACATGTGTCACAGCAGGTATTTAAATCAAATACATATAGCTACTACTCAATAAGCAGCTTTTAAATGTACTTATACTTACAATACCATGGAGTTCTGCAACTCTGCTGCATAGATCAGGACGCCGCTTCTGAATGGCCAAATAAAAGGGATTTTTCAAGATATCTTCATCATACATAGCCATAGGGACTTCAGGTATTCCAAGGAGATTTTCTAAAATACATATGGAGAATAGATAATGCATCATGCCTGATATCTGTTAAAGCACAGTATTTGGGAATACCCAGGGGACAGTTTGATTCCTCTTGTCCAAAACAAAAAAGCAGTTTCGGGTCTTGATGTAAGCAGCCAATGGCAAGCTTAACTAGTAAGAGGGTAACTATAGTTACTCAGAAGTTATTCTTTATTATATTATTTTGCATTAATATATCTTTCCAATTACATAGTTATCCTCATAATGTCTCCTTGAGGCCTTCCAGGTGTTGCAGTCTAATAATGCATTATATGTTTGGACAAACTTTAGGAGAGGAGGAGAGAAGTTATGATCTACATTATTACCACTTTGATATACAAGCTAACTTGCACTGCTAAGGTCTAAAACAAGCCAAGAGACATGAATTAATAGCTTCTTTACAGGAGATTCTACTGCATCACAGGACACTGATGCTTTTGCAGTATGCTCATGTAAGTATTAAGACTTGCCTGTAAGGATTACTGACTGACACACATCAGTGAGACACCCAGACAGTGTAACAGGAACCGTTGTGTAAGGCAATCCTCAACTTTCCAGCAAAAGTTATAGGAAAGAGGTACACCAAGGAGATACGAATATCTGTATCATACTTTAAAAGTCACTGTGAAATGCATCATTTGTGGTCATCTCTACTCCCATGGAAGAAGCCTCAATGATGTGAGGTCAGGCTAATGCATAACATTTGACAAAACTGTGCAAAAAAGCAACTGGAGACAGAAAGCCCAACCTGTAGGCATTGGAAAAGCTATTGTTAAGGTGTGTCACAGGTAAATGATTATCTCTAGAGGCACTAGACCCTAGACTGCTTGCTTTCCCTCAAGTCTAATTTTCTATAAAAAAACCCAAAACATGACACATCTGAGACAAGTCAGGAATAACCCTAATAGGTCCCTTCTGGAATAACTTCAGAATTATTTTATTCAGAAGAATTGAGATTAACAGACTTATGAGTTCTTAATTAACTAGTCTGTTCTATGTCTTTTCCCCTCGTCCAGTTTCCCTTAGGAATCAAGAGAAGTTGCACTATTTCCTCATGCGGTTTCAGCTATACGTCCTAGGAAAGGGTGAGAACAGCAGCAGAACTTTAATTTGAGCAAGCCACCCTTATGCAATCAATATTCCCCTGATTTCTTAAGAGGTAGAATTATACCTAGCACTTTATTTTTATTATTTCGCTCAGGTGCGCTTCTTACACTTTTTCTGTAGCACTTGTAAGATCTGATGCTGTACTGGCACTAAAAATGCCTTTCTCTGTAGATCATGGAAGAGACATGAAACCATTGTATAATAGAGTGGAAAAACACTGTATAATAGAGTGGAAAAACATACATCCAATTCCCACAGATTTTTAGATAGCCTTTCAGTTTCAGCTATGCTGTTAACTGATCTATAGACTGTTAGCTGATCTACAGTCTGGTCCCTCCTTATAATTAGGCACAAGGAGAGCTCCCTTAGAGAGCTAAAGACAAACATGATCAGCTACAGCTGAAAGCCATTTCCACTGTAAAGTTATCACCAGTTACAGCTTGGACAGCCTCAGCCTGAACCACTGAAGTTTGGCAGTGGCAGATAACTGCCTCAAGCAGAGTTTTCCTGTTTCATCTGGAACTTCGCAGTTGATCTGCTTTCAAAACATACAATAAATCTAAAAGCTTCTATGAAAGAACACCAAATCAGCGGTCCCAAAACATTGTTCGGAGCACAGATCTGAAGTTAGCTTACACAAAGGGGAAGAAAACATTTGCTCATTGACACCTTCAAAAGATTAGCCAAGCTCAGTAATTACAAGGCTTCAAATCTACAAGTACAGCTTTGCACAAGATCTGTCCTACCACAGTGCCTTGGTAAAGAGGATGATCACCAGTAATTCCACAGCTGAGGATTGCTATAAACACTTCCTGGCAGGCATCTGCAATCCAAGTTCCAGCTTCAGCCTTCCTCAGCCAGTGGTGGGGGAAGGAGAAAAGGCAACACAAGCCCTGTGACAGGTCTGCTTGCAGGAACACAGATACTTCATCACTGACCCATAGAATATCAAGTCTTAAGACAGACCTTAATAAGCAGGACCAGCTCACTTACAAAAAAACCCTGCCTGCTGAGCAGCCGGCTAGGCCACAATTCCAAGTAAGCTCCTAAATGACTGCAGCTTACAGTTCAAACATAAATCAGCAATGATTTATTATATTTAAGTCAAGCACCAAACAGGACTATATGTAGACACATGCAGCCTGCAAAATAGTCTGCCACAGCAAGACTTATTTTGGAGTCCTACATCCTTTTCTGGGTGCTGAGCGTCAGAGAATAACTGACTGAAGGAGAATCTGAGGTAAGAAAGGCAAGAAAGCCCTGGAAGCAGAATCCAAAATATGAAATGTAGTCATGTTGTTTGTGCTGAAGAAACTGTGTGAAACAGGTAAGAAATTTTCCCCAGATGGATCAAGCTCTCAGTGAAGGGCATTTTTTCCACATCAGTCAAAGAAGAAAGCCTTAGCTGAAGAAAACAGACCCAGACTTCAGATCAGGAACACCTTTCAAAAGAGAATATAAGCATGTTTTAGATTGCTTGGCAAAGCTACTAAGTCTCTCATGGTGTAAGTGTTCAAGAATGTTAGACAAACCTCTACCAGAGGTGATAATGGACATAGTGAGGCTAGATTATATGGTGTCTCAAGGCACTTCCCAAATCAAGATTTGAAGGTAGTTAACCCACTGAGGCATCTTGATCTGCCTTTTTATTCAGTGAATTCATGCTCAGTATGTCTGGCCAAGATGAGACTGCTATGACCCTCCCCAAGACAGTGATGGAGAAGATATTAGCATGCCATGTACTATGTCAGGGAAAAGAGCACATTGACACAAGAAGGCAACCAAGCATGAGACTGCAGAGACAAAACTGCAGTGCACAAGTGTTTCCAATTGCTATAGCTATATTGCCACTTTTTCAGCTTTACAAATCTTTAAGTCCAAAAATGTTCTTCCTGTAATAGGAAGGTAGAGAGAAGAACACATTCCACAGATCCTCCTCATGTAGAAACCTGTATCTCACCATCAAAAAAAAGCAGATAAGCTTTGTCTAGAAAGGATTTAAAACCAACATTTAATTCCCTGGCAAAACAGGTGAAAGATTTATGAGAGGAAGGGAGCTCCCACAGAAAGCCTGAGCTCACGAAGCTTGCTGTCTGCATGATTGATGCAGCTCTTAAATCATTGCCCGTACCTGAAGAAAACCACAAGCAACTAGAGTACTTTAAGCATCATTTTAGTTGACAGATCATCACAGGAAGAGCTTGAAATTATAATCTTCAGTTCCTAGTTCACGAGTTACACACCACAAATAACTAGTTTTAAAACACCTAGTGGCAGCCACATAGATTCCTTTACTCAGAACTACTGACAGGGTTGAATCATACTTGAAAGCTCCATCAAGAAGTGGGAAAAAAATGCTTTCAGACATAGAGTTCTGGCACTTTAGCTACTGTAATGCAACTAAGATGCCATCAACATGCCGTACCCCAATAAGGAAGCTAAAACTTCTAGTTCATATGGGTATTTGTCACTCACCTTGAGCACAAGCAGACTGCAAACTCTGAACTGCTCGCCACACACGTTCCTATACAGCAGGAAATAACCACCACTAGTCAAATTAGTACTGTTTTGAGAACTACAATTCTGAATTTCCTTCCCTTTTCTCGCTCCTTTACCCTTGCATCTGCTTAGTGCTACGCTAGTGGATAGCTATCATACCTGATTAAAACGGGGGTATGAAAGAGAAAGGGTGGAATACTTATTAACTGAACAGTTATTATGTTCGCTTGGACCTCCTTCACCTATCCACAGCATTCTTCAGAGAGACAGAAGTATGGATGTATAAACTATCTACAACTTAAGTAATTACAGAAAAATAAAGGGTTTTATACTGAACTTACATAGATTAAATATACAGAATCAAGAGAGTACATTAAAGCTTCCCCAAATTTTGGCTCAGGCATTTTTGAGATTAAGTCAATTTCTTTCCACCCCAAAAGTTAAATGCATCTGAAAATACTGGCTAATGCATTGCTGTAACTCTAGGAATGCATTAGAATACTCCATTGAGAGTTTCTTGGCACAACACAACATCCAACTTCAACCTAATTTAACTTGGGGGGGGGGCAGCACACCAGGGGAAGTACAGACCACTTCTAGTTGCACCTTGGACAGCTTTAGATTTACTAACATTACAAAAAGCAGGAAACATACACAGCCTTATACACATTACCAGAACTGTTTAATGCTCAACAGAAAACCCACTAAAAATTGTCATAAGCCATATTCACTATGAAGTTTATTAAATTCTATCATGCTGAGCTGTAAAGCAATACACAAGTACTAATGCTATATAAAGGGTTTAAATGGAATCCTTAGGTGTGTGGCTTCATGCCTATAAACACAGAAATAGCTCAAATTGCTGGAAAAACAGAAGCTAGCTGATCAGAAAATCTACTAAGCATTATGTTACTGATTTTAAAAAATAATCATAATCTTAAAACAGCCAAATCCTTTCTAGATTAAGAGCAGAGTGATAATTCTAATGATACAACTAATGGTACAAGGGATAGCTAAAGTGAAAAACATACCATGGAATCTAAGCACATCACCATTTTTTCCAAAACACTGGAAATTGAGTCTTAAAAGCTTTGGTACTGAAAACAATTAGTAGGATTTAACTGTGACAGTTTATTTTGTCATTGATTGTGTTTTCCTTTAGAGATGGTCAAGTGAGGTACCTTTTACAGACCTATCAGGTTTCAGTTCCTTTTAAGAAGCATTTTGAAATTTAGAAAAACAGCCATTAAAGTAGAAAACAACATTGTATTCGCACTGTTACTTGGCAGTTATATCATGTCCACATTCAAGTTATACAACGACTTAATTCTTAGGCACATCATCTTCTGAATGTCCTGCTATACCACTGTTATAGAGCTAATAAAATATACTGCAGAGAAAATGCCTTTCATAACAGAATTAGGGATTCTGTATACAAACTCTTCATATTCAGTGTTGAACAGTATAAGATTCTGTGTTTTCACTACAGCATTTTAATAATACTTTGGCAAAGACAGTAAAACTGCTACCAAAGTGGATAGACATTATTAGCCTAGTTCAGCAACCTGAAATCTCTCCAGGAGAGCAAGTTAGGATATTACACTGGGATGTTAATGATATACCTCAGAAAACAGAATTTCTCACAGAGCAGGAATAAGGAATCATGTGTAACAGGATCTGGTGGTTAGGAGGATATAAGAGATAAGGAAGTATTTGCCTTATCAGCACATGAAAGAACTAGTGACTATACCCCTGAAGGGAAGCAAAAAGACCAAAAGGGGAACATCCTGACTCAGAATGCTGAGCCAGCCAAAGGCTGGATAACTGCTAAAGAGGCAACAGGTCAGCGAATATCTGCGGTAACTGGGGAGCAAAGGGGGTGAGGGGAGAGTGACCACCAACTCAAATCGAACCTGAAGAGACTTGCTCCCCCCCAAACCAACAAAGAGCACACGTGCCAATTTACACAGCTAATTTAAATATAATTAACCAATAGCAAATGTTACAGTGATCACTAGCCAATAGATATAAACTTGGGTGGGTTTTCTTTAATCATGTAACAAATGCATGGCAGTTTTTCAGAATGGAGTGCTAGCTTTGTGGAGTTACCACCTAGCACCCATCTCTGCGCAGAAGTGAAATAAAAGCAAATACCTCGACTCAGCGTGTGAATTGGCTGTTGCACACCAAGTAAAGAATGCAGATTTGGGATAACACTAATGTAAGTACATCAGCATCCTCTCCGCAGAAGTCCAGCTACAAAGCAGCACAATACCACGTTCTCCAAAATCTTCAACACCAGATCCATTAGCATGTGATGCTCAAGAAGCATAAATTCACTGAATTTTACTTGCACAGCAATACTGTGAAGTTTCACTCCTCCTCAGTTTCACACAACGACATCTATTTCATCTTAGTTTACAGACTCTACAAGAGTAACAACTAAGGCTTAGTAAACCAGTAACTACAATATCACTTGCCGAATGGCTCAAAATACAGGGAAAAAATGAGAACAAGCAACAACTTATTACTCAAAGGTGTTTAGCTCAGAGTAGCAGACATAGATATATCTGATAAAGTTTGTATGTGTATTTCACACCAGCAAACTGCAGAGCTCTGCAGAAAAAAAGAGAAAGCAATTGTTCCCCAGTTCTAAATTACTTAAATTTATTTTTTTTTATGTAATAAGTGCTTATTTTTCCTCTTTAAGAGCACCACTTGTTAACAGGAACAGCTGAAGCTAAGCATATCTTAAAGCACTCTGCAAGCAAACAGGAATATAGCAGTGGAATTCAACTAGTCTCAGTCTAAATAAAAATCTAGTTACCACTTCAGCCACTATTACCCCTCATATCTACCCCACTTCCAGGCAAAGGCTACAACCTGGACTTGAGCCCTCAAATCAGCATTCACCTCAAAATAAAAACAAAAGAGCCTTTCTCTGTTTCTGAGCACACAAGAAACCTTATTCCCTCCCCTGAGGGATGAACACTGATCATCTTATGAAAAACAGCCAAGATGTTCCAGCACACCTTGCTCACCAGGAGAGCGCTGAAACAATCTATTCCTACCCCTTTTAGATTCAGCTGCAGCTTGTATTGATTTTGTGAAAGAAGTACGTCAGGATAACACCTCTGAATTCTCAGATTATAGAGTGATGAACTTGCATCAGTCAGCTCAAGGCTTCCTAGCGACCAGGGAAAAACAAAGTTTTATGATCCCAGAACATCAGCCTGACAGCTATGGAACAGCGTCTGGAAAGGAGGGGTCAGCAGCATTCCAGGAAGATGATAATTTCTCTCAGCACCTCCCCTTCAGACACATATTCCTTCCAGTGAAGGGTTAAGAACTGGCACAGGATTGCATGATTTTGGTTTTGTCTCTGCCCAACACCCTCCCAAGCCCTTTTTAGGCCTAACAACTGTCTCTCCTCCCACCCTTCTCAGACAAACCTCCCCCGAGACCCTACAGCACCCACAAGCAACAGGGGAGTACTGCACAAATCTGTTTCTATCAGTTCCTCATGCAGCTTTTCATTATGAACTCCACCTCATAAACTCTAAAACTGAGCTCGTTCCTAAAAAAGTAGTAAGGAAGTTCACCCTTTGTATTTTAACAGGGTATTTGGACCGCAGCATGATGTGGACACATTCTTACTTGTCTCAGACTTGAGGCCGAAGAACATACTGGCTTGACTCTCCACAGTCACTACTTCTTTCCTCCAGAGAAATCTTAACATTTTAATATGAGTGGCTCATCCTTCAACAGGCATGCTTCCCACTTTTATCCAGACACTTCCACTGATTTTTCAGACAGTCTTACTTGTCATTAGCCAAGTATTAGGAACAAACAGTGTTCTCCTCCTCACAGCGGAATACAGACTAGATTCCCAATTCTCAGTTTTTGCAGGTGTAGAAATCCAGAGTACCTGCAAGGGATTTTCACTCTTCAGCTTACCACTATTAAAGCTGCATTAAATCCTCAGATGGGGAGCCCTGAGCTATCCCAAGCAAGCCCTCGAACAGAGTGCAGATCAGTGAACCACATGAACAATTACAAGGAATGTATTTAGAGGGAAAACATTAACACAAAATACAAAGTTCCCAAAACACCTTCTCAAACAAGGGTGCTTCCTCCAAACACTGGTGAGCTGTATTTAAGGCCACCTCCTCAGGCTTGCAGGAGTGTCAGCACATGCACTTTTTTGGAGGTGGGAAACCAAACTAAGGTAGGAAATACAAGGATAAACAGCATTTTACTTATGCCAATTATTTTGATCCTTTAGTTACTGAGGCAGGACAGTGGTATAGTTTCCCCACCTGTGCACTGAGGGTGCAGTGGGCCTGAACATTGTACTGCTGAGAGGTGGGTCACAGAAGGTAACACCATTCCTTGACTACAGCATTACAGACCACCACTGTTCACAGCAGACCACATAAGATTGATATCAACTCCAAGGCTAGCAGCAAGTCTGTAAAGAAAGCAACTATGCAGGGTCAGACCCAGCACAGACCACCCACAGAAACACAAGGGAACTGAAGCCAGCAACCCTGTACCCCACTTACTGTAGTTTGGATCATCCTTAGACCAGGCACCTGGACAGGAATTTAATCCATCCTCTGTGCATCTCTGTTCCCTCCTTTAGGAAGCAGAGCAAGGGTAAGGGAAGTTGGAACACAATTCAGCAGCTAAGTTCTTCTAACCAGCAAAATAAATTATTTTAACCACTGCTGGTGTTTTCATGCTACATAAAGCACCATACACCAGCCTGAGGTAATTAAGAGCTTCCTGACAGTAAATACCATGACATAGACATAGCAGTTTAGCATTCTTCCATGATCTAAATTAAAATTCTTGCTATGGATCAAATCCTCAAATCACTATACCAGCAAAACGCTCAGCAGAAAGCAAATCACAGAATAGTTATTGAAGGAAGATGTGTAGTGCTATTGGGGGGCAAGGACAGTATTGATGCCATGTTTCATTTTCAGTGTATCCCATCCTTATTTTCCTTCCTTATCTCACAGTGGCTTCAAGCTTTCCCAGGCCACAGCATTCTACAGACCAAATTCAGTATACGAGCTTACTCCAAAAGCAAGCCCATCAGGCAAGGCTTACCAAACATTTAAACAAAACAGACTTGTATTTACCTAAATTCTACTTGAAAGTCTGTTAAAATGAGGATAGAGCATTTAACAAGTAGTGATGTTTGAGAAGCATCACAATACTTGGCAAACATTTTTAAGGGCACTGGAACAGAAACATGTCATTAACATTTATCACTAGAAAGCCTTTCCACAGAACCAGGAAACGCACTTCTACTCCTACTCGTTATGCTGCTTCCTAATTCACTTCTAAGGATTTTTACATGCCATCCTAATAGCTTTCCCAGGACAGTATTTTGGCTAGTCAGCATCTTGTTCGAAAGCAATATTAAGATTTGGATTTTTCCGAATATCACGCCTGTCTGAAACTACAACTGAATTTCAAGAGTTTCCATGATCTGCCCGAATTGGATAATTGCATGCAGCTGAACCTCATTTAGAACTAATCTAGTAACAGCCTCTTTCTTCCTACATGACACACCTAAAGATGTATCTAGGCATTATCTGATACAGATTATGACTGCTGCCACCTTCAGGTTTAAGCAGTCACATGTTCCTCAAAGTATACCCCCTCCCTCCCCTTTCCAGCTACTTTCAGAGAAGGAGTTTCAAGATTCTGATGTGCCACAACAAACAGTACCTTCAGTGATCTGTGGCAGACTTTAAACACAGCTACTACACACACACACAAAAATACTGATAATTTAGTTAGCAATAAGCTTAACACAAGTCACACAGGACTCCAGATTCAAACCCAGAGCTAATCCTTTTTCCACCTGACAATGATTAAGCGATTATAAGACTTCACTTATAATCAGGTCAAAATCATCCTGTGTTTCTTTATTCCTACAAGGAAAGAGGCATTATTGACCTACCGCTTCTAGGCTACCAACACACAAACTGGTACAGAGCTACTCAGTTTACTCTGTAGTAACTTGGCAACCTACCGAAGTTAAAAGGCAGTTTCTTCTGCAGGTGGCAACCTGCGGAAGCTACATACAGCTTAGAATTACGGCCAAAATTAAGGCAGAACAACAAAAATCAGTCAGTGGAGCCCGAGCTACCCAGATCTAGAAGAAGGAGCATAGTCTGGATGAGACTCTTTAGGCTAGGCTCAGCCCCAGGAAGGCAGTCTGCCCGGACTCTGCTCCCTGTAGCAGATAATCTCTCACAGCACACACCGCACTACAGGGGTGGCATGATAAGGGAAAGGGTCACACTCCCCCTTCTCATGGGACTACATCCTCACATCTTTTTAAAGTTACTACACCATCAGAAAACCACTCAGTACCCACAAACATCGACGCATACGCGTATCATGATAAGCAAGTTCTCCAGAAGTCCACTTTAGCAAAGACACGTCATTGTGCTAGAGACAACACAGTTTTAGTTTACCACATAGCACTTGGCATCATCAATTCTGTTCTTCTGGAAGTTTCAGACATACATGTAAACACAGCCTAGTGTCCATCGCTAATCATTGTATTGCACTTCAGCACATTCGCAAGGGTATTGACTCGAGCCAACTGCAGGCACTCTGGATCGCACACCACCACCCCCGTCGGCCTTCTCCAACGCCCCGTGCGAGAGGCGAGGGCAAGGCGAGCTCCTTCCCCTGCGGGACACCCGCTGCACTGGGAAGTCTGGCTGGAGTCGGCCAGCACTGACCTCACGTAAATCACCTACGCAGCTAGGGTGAAATGAAGTTCAACGTCGTATTACACGTTTCTGCCGCTTACCGGGACGGAAGGCAGGTGCCAGCGACACCACGGGCACCTGCGCCCGGGGGTGCCCCTCGGCCGGCGGCACCGGGTGCCC
>NW_009259593.1:3702992-3713828 GCF_000687185.1 Egretta garzetta
GCCGGGATCATGATTAAGGAGGAGTGCAAAGCGCTGCTGGACGCGCTCAGCAGGGTGACCGCCTGCTACCGGCACATGGTGCTGACCATCGGCGGCACCTCGGACTCCCAGAACCTGCGGGAGGAGCTCAAGAAGACCCGGCAGAAAGCCCAGGAGCTAGCGGTGGCCAACAGGAACAAGCTCACCACGGTCCTGAAGGACAAAACTGTCAGTAAGGAAGATAAAGCCGAGTTCGAGAGGCTATGGGTGATTTTCTCCACGTGCCTAGAGATCCTGGAGATCGACATGAGGAGAGCCCTGGAGCTGGGCCACGAGTTCCCACTAAACGTCCCCAAAAAGCACCTGATCCAGACGGGCATGAGTGGGGGAACGTCTGGCGTGGCCGCCAGGGCGATGAGCGTCCAGAACATGAAATATGAGGCTGAGCGCAATATAGACGTGGTGGATTTGAAAGACCTGGAGAATGAAATCAACCAGGTAGGAGAGATGATGTACGAGATGGAAATGAAGGTCAATGTCCCCCAGTGGACAGTAGAGGCTAAGCAAGACCCAGGGGCTGAACTAAAATCCACCATCAGCGTGGGCGCTTCTTCTATTGGCATGATCTCTGTGGAGGAAAATAAATCCTTCTGCGATATCAGCAAAGTTCTGGCTGGGATTATTTTCTCTGCTGTGCTCATTATCGCTATTGTCCTGGCAGTCTGTGTGGTAAAACTCTCCTAGGGCAGCGCAGGCTCCGCCAAGAGTGACCCCCCCCTCCAGCCTGTCTTGGGAGCGTGTCATTTCAAAACGGGTCACTCGGATGAGCTGAGAATTTAAACCTAGCACTTGAAAAAACAAAGGAAAACTTTTGCCTCTCAGTATCCTAAAATGCACGATTTGTTTCTTCTTGCTTTTTGAAGAAAAGAGATGCAAATCAACCTGCAGAATAGGATGTCTTCATCTGCTGGACTCGTAACGGTTAACTATGAAGTACCAGGGTATTATCACTACTGGCTATAACAGGGATTTGTCTGCTATTAATAGATCACTGTTCTCAGAAGCCTGTATTTTTTGTTCTTTAATAGGCTCTGGTATTTGCTGCTGGTCACTGTTTACAGTATTTGAAAGTAATACAAATTTGGAGGCTAACACAGATGTTTTGTCCGACAAAGTGAACAGAATAATATTGGGGTTTTTTTAATCAAATACACAAAATGTTATTTCAGTGGAGGAGAAGGGCAAGGATGAAAACCCCAATAAAAGAATGTAAACAACCTCTATTTTAGCTAAGTTCATGGTTGGGGGGGGAAAGGTGTGAAGGAGGATGGAGAAAACAGAACAAGCAAGGTTTGATACCAAATACTGTTTGTTGATTTAGACTGGATTTTACAGAACCCAGTTGCATGGGTTGGCAGAGCATACATGAATGACTAATGGCTTTCCAAATCCCCAGAGAAAAAAGGGAGAGTTGCACATTCAAAAAAACACTAGCAAGCCTCGTGGGTCTCATCCACATTTACCACGATTTTGTCTTCCCCTGCAGAAAGGCTGATTCTTGCCACTAGTTCAATGTTTTTTCTTTCTGTAGAAGCAAACAGGTTGCATTTCACAGTTAATTATGAAAATAGGAGCAATGAGTCTACCCACAGCAGAAGCAGTAATTTTTGAAAATAGATGCTGGCAAACAAAAATGATGTTGGAGTTAAAGCAGACCTTTCTAATAATCCAAAAAGATATCCCCTCTCATGTTGACAGACAGGGATTGATGCCTGTGTATGTACAGTCACATTCCTGCAAGCTCCTGAATTCTTTGCAGAAATCCAGACAAAGCTAAAAACGTGTCTCAGTTTCATCTCTCATTCATGCCTGATTCATCATTTGGGAAACAGGAAGCCTGGAGGATTGGTCCAATTGGATATCCTGCAATTGCTCTTGCAATCCAAGAGCAGCATAAAACTTTCCAGCGCCTCCCTATAAAATTGAGAACATTTAAATTTGGGGGGACAGACCCTAACTTTCCAGAGAAGCTCTATAACGTTTTGTAAAAGGACGCATGTAATATGGTATTTTTTATGTAACTTACAGAAACACCTTCTGTTACTGTGACTGCACACTATCTGTTCAAGAATGCTTGGTACATACTTTATCGTGCCATAGGTGTATGAGGCACTGCACAGGCAAAGATAAAGACCCTGTAACATTGCGTTTTATTCTGCATTGATTATTATGGACACATTATCAAAAAGTAACAATCATCGGGCATGTCTTGTGAAGTTACTAGACAATAGTCTTGCTTGTTAAATAAAATTATGGTGACAGCACTCTATGAACAGCTAGTATTTGTGAGTTAAGACCTAAAGATACTTTGAAAAATTGCAGCAGTTTATTCTTTAAAATTTAAGAGACCTGGATTTGGAAAGAAAAAAGTGTGTGACAAATTTGAATCTGGTCACTTGTAAGTGAGAAAAAGAATGATGTAGGTGAGGAAAAATAGTAAGTGAAGGCCTGAATTAAAGGCTATAGACTATCATTACATTGAAGGATAATGCCAGTTCTGCACATTGATCCAGTCTAACTCCATTCTCATGGGAATTCAGTTTTATAAGATGACTCCACATTCCTTTCTATTGTGTTTCACTCATTCCATCGGATGTGTTTTATACGTAGTTAATCTAGGTTAGTAGAGATCCCCAGCAGCATTCTAACAAAGTCAAGCCTGTATTTATCGGTGCTACTGTTTCAGTCTGTCTAGACAAGGTGTAATTGCTGTGTGTTGATTTAAATGAGATGATGTCCTTCACAATCATATTGAGTAAACATATTTATGGAAAATACAGCAAAAGCCGCAGGAGAATGTACATATTTGGATTGCCACCGCTGGCCACTAAGTATTTGTGGCTATTTTCTCTCTTTGCACTCTCCTTTTACTTAGTTCACAGGAAGGTGGATAGGAAGTTGGACTCTTATTCTGTGCTTCTTGAAAACTCCATGTTCCTTTTGAAATCAGATTGTTTATCCACATGTTCTGAAAACCCAAGTAATGCAAGTCTGGTTTCTGGTGGATGAGTAAATGGTAACACCTACAGCGTGCGTTATCTTGGTATCCTGAAGCGGGTATACTGTTTATCCATGGTTAGTTGTGTAGAAGAATTCTTAAGAGTAGGTAATCTCATCTTCAAAAGCAAGCCTCAGTGAGTTGGTAAACTGTACACTTTCAGTCCACTGCATTTTTTTTTAATTTGGATTTTTGAATACAGGACTCAATGAATTTATATAAGTAGCCTATTAAGTCTTGCTTCATTATGAATATGCACACAATTAGTATTTAAAGGATTGGACATTGGAAAAATACTGTCTTTTCAAATCTTAGGACAAAGCTGGCCGCGGATTTCTTCATCGTTAGTTTGTTCCTAAAAATCTGTATCATCTTATATTTAGGCTATCTGAAATTAAAAGATTAAGTAGAATTCTAACAGAGGATTGGCACCATCTAAATGGATAATGTTCCTGCCATTAATCTCCTACACTTGATATAACTGTACACTCAATGTGACAGAGTTCAGGCACAACAGCGCAGAAAATCAAACCAAGATGATACCACCATCGCCCAAAAGTACTGATGCCTCGTTTAAATTAAGAAATAAAGAGATATTGTAGGTTTGCTGTCTTCATGTTTTTCCCCACTGGAATGCAACTGGAAGGAGACTGGAAATGCTATTTTTTTAAGTGAAAAATGGGAAGTCAAACTTCAAAATACTCTGTATTTAAATAGCATGATGAAAATGCAAATACATGCTGATCAGTGAATGAGAATGTTACTGCGTTTTCAGCACAAGAGAAGATGGTCATGGCTTAATTTCAATGTACTTCAGTTCTTTTGTCTTTATTCACAGGATACACGCATTAAATTTACTCTATACTAAAATCTTATTCCTGACTTGAATGACACTGGTTTTGCCTGTGCATGGGTGGTATTTTCTACACTTTGAATAATTCAAACTTGTTACTGTCACTATTTATTTAACTTAAAATAAAGTACGTTCTTATAACTTACTGGTTGGCTTGCAGCAGTAATTAAAACCAAACAAAAACTGGAATATCAATACAGCTTCTCAGTAAGCTCTTCTAAACAAAAAGTTCCTATTTCAACCACAGGAATAAAAGTAACTTACTAAGCCCTCTCATTACAGTTTTCTTTACATAAATGCACCCTTCTCAAGCTCCTGAAGTTGAACATCATATATATCTTAATTTGTACCGCAAGGGAATCAGCAGTCTGAAAAGTCAAGAAATCTCTGCCTTAGAAAACAGCTACGATAGCATTTAGGATAACGGGGTTGACGTTGCCTTCAGCACTGCTTGTTCTGTGTTGTTGAGTAAAGTACAGAACCATTGGCTTGTGCAATTGAGAAGTAGAGAACATATTAGACTAGACTGACGTGTTAGATCCTCACCGTGCTAGGATCCAAACTGCCCCCTTTCAGCCAGCAAAGCTTGCATTTATTTTAGCAAAAGATATATGCAACCTAAGGAGTGTGAAATTTAGTCCTGTGGTATTGATAGTAACAATGATCAACAGTGGTATCAAACTATCAGAACTGAGTCTGTTAAATGCAGCAATTTGTAATTTTATTCCAGGACTTCGAGTCTATCAGCAAAAACCCCCCCTACACTGTCTTTTAGTTTACTAACAAAATGAACACAAAACCATAATTAAAGTGATTCTCCTTATGTTGCAAACAATGTAACATCAAAATTCAGCATTATGAATATGATTAGTTACAAAATTCTTCACGTAAAAATGAAAATATTTTTCATGTAAATTATTTTAAAACGGGCTGAATGACTGATGTCATTAGGTTTCAGATTAAAAATTAAACATGCTTATTTTCTGTAGTCTGAAAGGATTGGTTGTGGGCTTGCTTTTCCTTCTCTTACAAGGTTTATGTTGTTTATGTACATTTTCCAGAAATACCTTATATTTAAGTGCTAATGGAACTCCTAGTCAACATATTTACCCTTCACAGATTTTCATTATGTAAAAAGTCATTCAGTAAGACCAGTGGATTATAGATCTCTAAGTGCTTTCTCTCAATACGATTATATAAGTCTTTTAATGCAGGAAGAGATCTGGACAAAACAGTAGTCTACACGTGAGCAGCATTTGCTATGGAAAGCATACAATAAAAGTGGGATTAGAAATGAATGTCTTTCATATAAAATTATCTGCAAGTGTTCAGGGAAGGACAAGAAAAGGAAGGAGATGGATGTATGTAAATATGTTTTCATCTTTTGTTAGCAAAGTATGCTTTTCGTTAAATACGATATAATAGCATCACAACGTTGAACTGTAGCATTTCTATAAGAAGGTAGTATCTTATATCCAGCAGGACAAGGATTTTAAAATATCCCCGAGTGGAACTGACCACCCATTCTCTGATTAACTCAATACAGAATAAAAATACTTTGATTTGCTGCATGTTGGTATCAATTTTACAAGAGACAACCCTTTTCCCTCTGTTTCACACTACAAGGGACTTTCTGTTGGAAGAAGGTGGTCCCAGAAGGCTGGATTCCACCATCCATCCTGACAGCTTGCTGCTGCAGTACTGTGATGCAGTTGGAAATGTAGGTTAATCAGCTGTACTGCTGATTAAACCTGTGGAAAGGTGAAAAGTCACGTGGCATTTAACCAGCATGAAGGCTCTTCTGCATCTTCTCATACAGCCAAGCACAAGCATTTCATGCTGGAAGCAATGTGACTAGAAGCCATATAGGCAAATACAAATAAAATTACAGCATCTTTGAAAATCTGTCACACACAGAGGCCAGTTAGCTAAAGCAATTATGTTTATTGCTCAGTTCCAGTAATTTTGTCAGAGTACCTACTGTGGTTTTCATAAGTGTCAGAAATTGACTTCCTGAGCCTCCACAGGGTCAGGTGGATTTTTTGTTTTGTTTTATTTGATTGAGCAATATAGTTTCTTTTATTTACACTGTATTGCATGACGTTATTTATCATATACTTACTAATAACATCTCCACCAAATTAAACAAACTAACAAATCCTTCGAAAGCTAGTTCTAATTCAAGTGCACAGAAATGGAAGTCACAATCATTGTATAAATATGTGGTCTGTTGTTTTGGTCCGTTTTCCACTATGCATTAAAATAATCACTGAAGTCTATGATCAGTCAAGTCTGTCTCTTGCACACAGATGTTGGAAGAATATACCCAGTCAAACTCATTGATGTGTCACAGCATTAAGGAATTACATAGCCTAAAACATGACTTCAAAAATCATGGAGTTTTTGTAAGAATAGTAAACGTCAGGTTATATAGCCATGTGTAATTATCCTGAGGAAAAAAAAATATTAAACATTCAAATGCAATTCATTTAATGATCTTGAAGAATCTGTATATAAATAGCATAAACGTTGGAGGAAAAACAAGTGAAAAAGGTGGAAATGAGAAAGGAAGACAGAAGAAAATACTTAACTATTTATACCATATAAAATGACTGAGGAGTACCTGACACACCAAACATGATACTCCCTTAGCAACTTCATCTAATATGCTAATTGTATGTGTAACTTTATATATAAATACACATTTGAGTTCTGGGTCCTAGAGGGAGTGGTCTGAATCATTACTCATATAAGTCATCACTACTCAGTTTAGTGAGAAATTACATGTGTGAAGACTATTCATGTAATTAAAAGCTGCAGAATTAGAACCATAATGTCAGTTTGCATAAGACATGTAATCCATTATGCGTCTGTTGGAAGTAGAACATTTCCAGTTGTTAATACTATCTGTAACCTAGTTTTCTGATATGCCTTGATTTATTGGAATATTGTTTTGCATGAAGGTAGCTGTAATTTTTGGTTTTATTCTTAGTCAATCTGTATAATGGTGCTATAATCATAAACCTGCATTTCCTAGATTTGACATTTATTCATATTCTGGACACAACACATGGAAAACTATACAGAGAATAATCTATTTACTTTTTATATGATTCGTTAAATTCTGCCTATTCATTGATATCATATGAGCTAAGCAATCTAAAAGCTTTAGAATGTCATTTTGAAATCAGTCAGTTTAAGTGGTAGACATGCTCAGTGAAATCTCTTAATTTTTTGATACTTGAGGTTGTAACAACTTGTTCAATATAGTAGATGTTACATCTGCATGGGGACAAAGCTTTTACCAGATGCATATAAATGAAACCAAGAACTGACTTAGTATAATCATCTCCAACTCACAGGATAGCATGTAAGCCAAACTGAATTGTGAAATAATGGTGGACCTTGTTTTTAATCTGAAGTTAATCATTACAGTGATGCGATCTGCACTGTGATCTGTATGTGCAAAATAATTTATGCAATGATGCGATAAAAAGGAATGAAGTCATTCTATTGCTAAGTATTCTAATCACACATAAAACATCCAAAAAGCTAATTTTGCAATCATTTCTATCTATCTAGTGACCTGAATCTTTTTTCTTTAAACAAAGTAATGTTTTCTTTTTCTCATAAGCAGTAACTGAAGTGGAGAGAAAAATGTTGAAATAACCTCCGCAATGCTGAAATATGATCCCACAAAGACTTATTATTAATGCAATAATATTTTGGTGTTTCATTTGACATAATTTTTGCATCACTTCGGAAGGGTTTATTTTTCAATACAGCACAATCTGGTTTTGAAAACAACCTGAAAAAGTATTTTGGGTCCATTAGGTTAACAATTGTATGTTCTGGCATACAAGAAACATGAAAGGCAGTCGAACTCTTAATTTTTTAGCAAAAAAAATTTTGGTTTTTAATAATTTATTCTGGAGGGGACCTCTGACTCTCCATCCAGCCTTCTCTCTCCCATCTTACTGTCACATGTATCTCCAGCTAATTCTTGCTATGGGGAGACTTTTCTCCAAAATAAAGTCTCCTGTATTCCCAGCCTACATACTAGGCCCTGAAGCAAAACGCTAGAGCCTAGCTGAATGTAGAATGTTCTTGTGCCGGAACATTTATACTACAGTAATAGACTAAATTAGTATGCTTGGTTTAGGATTGGCATTCCCAAGTAATAGATTTTCTCAGATTTTCCATTCTTTCTGAAATCACTTGTAATGCTATACAAATTTTAAGTACAAGTGAGATAAGCTCTACTTTTTAGCAGAATATACTGAAAAAGTAATCTAAATTGCAGATGAAGAAATGAAAAATGCTTTATAGATAACCTTACATCTAGTTTGGCCTTAAGACATTTTCTATATCCATTTGAGCGATCTCCAGCAGTCAGCTATAGCTTTAAGAGAGCAGACACATGTACACTCACAGCGCTTCGGTTTTGCCTTTCTTAGTAGGAAACTGGAAGCGGGTAAAACAATCCTCTGCACCCTTGATCTTTGGTCACAGAGTTTCTGAGTGCCAGAAACACTGTGTCTGAGTGTTCATCCTTACAACCTCCTGCCACCTCCAGTCCTGATAACTGGGTCAATCAGACTCATATGCCCCTGGAATTTTGCACATGATGACTTCAGCTCTGTCCTAAATGGATATTGAACCACCCTTTGTAAAGACAATACTGAAAGGCAGTTTAAAAATTGCCATCAATGGGGTGAATATGCTGACCCTTGGGTAAGGAATGTCATCCTTCTGGGGGAGGAAGAGGTGCCTTACGTACCCCCAGGACTGTGGAAAAATGCAGCAACTGGAGTAAAGAATAATGTTTGCCTTAACTTGAACTTGTCTGTCTTTGGTCCCAAGGACTGCTTCAGATGCTGAGAACAGTCATGAACAATGCTATATAACCACACAACTATTTCTCTACTGACAGTCCTGGTAACCTGTATGTGTGAGGGTGCAAACAGCAGTGTATATGCCAGCCACACATGCAATTGCCAATGCAAGAATGCCTATGAAATTAGATCAGCTAATTTAATACCAGTGGATACCAGTGAAACCAGAGGAATTGTTTTCCAGCTTTACATATTAGCCCTTGTGAGACTTTAGAATGTGATAGGTAAAAAAAAAAATTAAAACATCCCATTTAGAAACTTAAGATAACAATATAATCTGCTCTAGTCTCTCTTATCAGATTTTCCTAAAAATGTTCTGAAATTATGTTCCATGGACACTACAGCAAAAATGCAATGTCTGGTAAGACAGCTTTGTATATATGCTGGTATTACAACTGATCTGAAAATGACACTGTTTGTAATTGGTACCTGAGTACTTTCTACTTAAAATGCTGAAATGATCTGACATAATGGATCCTAAATCTTTTTTATAAGCCATCAAGCTCATTGGAGGTTAAATCTTGAAAAACCTCAGTAGTTTATTAATATTTCACCAGTAAAGCAGCTTTTAGGTAAAGCACATTCCTAACAAGAGTTATACTTCGTACAATAAAACAGGTAAGTATACTGAGGGAGCAAAAGGCAAACAAATAGGAGGTGAACATCATGATTTTAGGTTCAAAATGCCTTCTGCTAGGAAATAGCCACATTAGTGGACCTTACACTTCCATTGCCTAAGATGGTAATCACTGATGAGCAATACTGATTAAATCCGTATGGAAAAGGAGGCTAGAGTTACAAGGTGTCCCGGTTTTGCTTGTGTGTTTGGTCACGAGGAAGGAAAGGAGAGGGAGGGCAGACTTGTATATTGTCTGGCTATACTGCAGCTTGTGTTCTGCCCCAGTTTTAGTGTAATCAGCTGGCTGGCTGACCTATTCTCTGCTGACTGCAGCCTGGCGTCAGGATGAACTTATGGCCCAGCTATGTCTGTGTAGACCTCAACTGAATTTTTGGTTTTGTCGGTTGACATATTCCAGCATCCCACTGGTTTAATTGCCTCTAAACATCATTTCAGTTACGGTGAGCCACATCTCACAGGCATTATGTACATGCTCAAATAGAAAATAAAGTGGGGAAGTTGCCAGAAGCATGTGCAGGTATATGGGTATTTGCCAAATATAACCTAGCACAAGAAGGGTTATGAATAGGAGCAGGATTCTCCATGTTACATGCAAACATCATTCTTACAAAATTTCTCAACCTGTGTCATCAGCTTTCTTCTGCTAAAACTTAAAAATTAACAAAATAAAATAAAATGCTTCCTAAAGTTAAATGTCTGTTCAAAGGACTTTTTCAAGGTTTTGCTGTCTTGCCTGAATATATCTTTTTTTTTCAGGTAATGAGGTACTTAAAAGCCTTAAAATGGAAGAGCTCTATAACAAAAACGAATTAAAATTCTACATACTCCTCCCCTTTGAAGTCTACTAGAACAAATTCAAACAACTTGGAGCATGACATGTTTGATTAAAGACCTAAAATTATTTTTGTTATCAACATGCCTTGATGTGGAATTGAGATAAGGAGATTTCTCAGAGGCCAGCTGGCAGGTCAGCAGCAGTATTACGATTACAAATCAGAGTCCTTGGTTCCTGACCCCGTGCTGATCCCTGGGGCTGTAAATACAGTCCCTTCAGCAGTACTCGGGAAAACTTCGGGGTCCAAGGTAGCTATTCAACATTTACATCTTGTCGCGCTGCAAAGAACCTCAGTGCTATGAAACCTCAGGAAGTGCGAACTACTCCAAGGCCTAGTTTTTCAAGTCAATTGAAAGCCTTCGCCTCGTTTCTCTCAGCCATTCGCCCCGTGCCTGTAAACCCTCTCTATTTCCTTAAGCTTTTGCCCTTTGAGGACACTACTTACCGGCTTAAGGCTGATCGGGACTGAGGCATTACTGTTTCTGACGGGCCTCCATCCCACCACGTCGCCGTGGGACCTACGGTCGCAGTGGCTCCTCCAGGAGCCCAGGCGGCGCTGGCGCCCGGGCGGCCCCG
>NW_009259593.1:3714504-3775336 GCF_000687185.1 Egretta garzetta
GGCAGCCGGCGCGGGGGGCCGCGCTGCTGCCCCTGCAGCCCTCCTCTCGTCACCCTGCCCGGGAGAAGCCGCCCGGTTCTGGCCTGCTCCCGGCACACTCCAGGGGAAAAGGGCCGTCAAAGAGCCATGCGAAGGTCTAGCTCTCCAGCCGTCCCGATAACGCTCCCGTTAGGGGCGAGGCAAGGGAAGGGAAGTTTTCAACTTCGCGATAATCCTCACCCTTGCTCGTCTCCTTCCAACCAGTAACTGCCAATGCCCCCTTTAATCAAACGTGCAGCTGTGACATCTAGCAGAAGAGGGTGTTTCTTGAAGGTCATTTCACAAGTTTTATGGCCTTTGTGGTTTAACCCCAGTTGGCAACTAAGCACCACACAGCTGCTCACTCATTCCCCCTCCCTGGCACAACGGGGGAGAGGCTCAGAGAGGGGGGAGGAGGGGGAAAGTAAAACCTATGGGTTGAGATAAAAAGTTGATAGGACCGAAAGGAAGAGAAAATGATGATGATGATGAAAGAATATACAAAACAAGTGATGCAAAATGCAATTGTTCACCACCTGCTGACCAATGCCCAGCCCGTCCCTGGGCAGCAATCACCGCCCCCTGGCCAAGTCCCCCCAGTTTCTATACTGAGCATGATGTCATGTGATATGCAATACCCCTGCGGCCAGTTGGCATCAGCTGTCCTGGCTGTGCTCCTGCCCAGCTCCCTATGCACCTGGCAGAGCATGGGAAGCTGAAAAGTCCTTGACTGAGTATAAGCACTGCTCAGCAACACCTAAATATCAGTGTGGTATCATCATCATTCTCATCCTAAATCCAAAACGCAGCACTGTGCCAGCTACTAGGAAGAAAATTAACCCCATCCCAGCCAAAACAGGACAACAGCATAGGAAGTGTGTCACATCAGATCATTTTCACCTTGAATTACTCTTTCAAGTAATCTTAATCTTACAAGTAGTCACTCTCTGTACATTCCTTCGTGTGGTATCAATGGAGCATTGATGGAGTATTGCCGTTATACCCTTAACGTTCAGCACGTGAGGAGATCCACATGTTATGTACAGAGTGCTCTAGGGCTCCAAGAGATGCTAGTAATTTTTGTCTTTTGCAGTTCGAATATTTTAAGTAACACACAAACTTATTAAAACCACTTTTGGAGCTATATTGATATTTTTGTTTGTTTGTTTTGTAATTGGAGGGGGCAAAAGAATAAAAAACTTCAAGAAGAAACTTCTTAAGGCCAGCTCAGGGTCAGGTCATTCAGGTCTTAAGTTCTTCTAGAATTCTGAAAAGTTCGAAAGCAAGTTAGAAGTAGGTGAGAAACCAGACAGGTCTGTAAAAGTTTACCTAACAATTTTGGTATTACTCATATTTCTATATTTGTTTTTTGAACAGATCTTACTCCAGAAATTTAGAAGTACCCGAGATCTTCTTTTCAAGAGTTCACGTTTGTTGTAATTTTGTTAATAACAGCATAAGTCTAATGCAAATGCTTATGCACACATTTATATTATCAAATTCACCATGTGAGATGAAATGAAGATTACTGATAGTTTAAACATGCAGAACAACGCAATGTTTAAGCATGAATAGCTGGCTGTTCATGCTCTGAAAACAATACATATAGGAAGCAGATATTTATAGGAATTTTAATTCCTGAAGCATCAGTAGCAACCTCAGTTAACTGAGTTCACACTGAGCTTCAGGTTTTCTGTTAATTTCAGTAGACTTTTAGTCAGGCCCTGAAAACAAGTCTCAATTTTAGTTTCCAAACTTGGCACACCTACATGTAAACCAAAACCTTACTTATTTCTGTAGGAAAGAGTTATTTTTATAGATTGCTTTTATTATGTTTAGGGGTTTTTTTTAATTTCTTTTTGTTATTTTGGTATAGTTTATAGATGGGTTTTATTGTTTTCAGAAAATGCGGACTGTTTCAAGCTCTTTTTCTGTAAAGACATCCTTGCTAATGGCTGTTAGAGTTACCGATACTTTCTATCTGCTGATGAAACTGGTATTTCAAGGCTTGTTTTCATCTTACAGTGGTCATCACCTCCAGAAGCCATTGAGCGTCTTAAATCTCAAGAAATATGGTTTGCTCCACCTCAGTTCTATGAATTGTGTAGGCTGTGCAACTTCCCTTCGCTCCGTGAGTTACACAAGTTCAGCTCTGATCGAGCTCTAGAGGGATGTGAACGTTGGATGCCCGTGATGTTAACTGCTTCAGATGGCAACGTTCAGCTATTGCCAGGTAAGAAAACAGGTGAAGGTTCTTTTAAATATTAAAAAACTTGGGAATTAATACATACTCAAACCACATGACATAAACCTGTCTGTAACTTTAAGGAAAATATTATTTTAAGCTGTTACCCCATGCTTTTTCTACTAATTGGCTTCCTCCTTTGATACAGTTGGTAACGGTTACTGTCAGACAAGCTACTGCATCAGACAGCACAGTTATTTCTGTACTTACTCATAATCTCAGTGTCTCATATGGTTGCCATTAATATATTTATTTATGAAGAGATTCTAGCATTTCAACTTTTTTTTCATCTGAAGGATGTATTGGAACCCCTGTTTAGTCCTTTTCAGTGGGAATTCTCATTTACTTCAGCTATCCATTTGTCTTTGTAAGGGCAAGTGGATCAAGCATAGCTGCAGTATTAATCTTCACAATTGTAGTGACAGGGCAGTGATCTAAAAAGAAAAACTAATTCATTTTCCTCCTGCCTTTTCTACTTAAGTCTCTCTCATTTCATAATCATGTATATTTTTGCCTTTTCCTTAAGAAAAGGTGCATCTACTATTTGTTATTTTCTGCTGCTTTAGTTTGCTTTTTTTCATCATGCTTTCTCCCGTCTTCTTTTTTTTGGTCACTATTGACCACTAGAATTTCTGTATTTATGGTAATTAGCACTCTTGCACAAGAGTAACATGCATTTATATGGCAAAACATTGTTTTCTTCAACAAAACAGAACAAATTAACAGTTTCTATTCTTAGTCCTGCTGTAGCCTATCTTTATACACTTGGAAAAGTATTTGTCTTGTTCTCCACCTATTATATAAACCCCTATCTGACCAGGTTGTGATTACAGCATATTGGTATTACCAGGAACACCGAACATTCAAATCAACGCCTCAAATGTGCAGCGTCACTGACAGATGCTTCAGAAATTTATGGCTGTATCTTTAAATCTGAAGATATTTAGAGGCAATTTACTTTTGTATTGTGAAATATATACACTGAGTTTCATGTCCTGATAAATATTTTAAAATTGTTAGTGTCACTCAATCAAAAGGCTGAAAAATAAGGTAGGCAATATGTAACTAAAACTTTTTTTCTGCCCTCAGGAGATGAGTTATATCCAGAAGATCCAGATTATACAGGAGAAAAGAAAATAGTCATGTCAACAGATAAAAAGCTTGAAGATCTCATGAAAGAGGGTAGCGTATTTCACAGGGTAGTAATAAAAAACATCAACAATCTTGCTATCTATGTTAATATTCAAGCAAAATATAAACATACAAATCCATTGATGATAAACACTGATTGTTCAGATTACAATAGCAAATTATAGTTTCTGTTCAAAGATAAGAGTATTTTTAATTACATATATATTCACTGTGACTTTGGTCCTTTCTAACCATTGCCAAATAGTCAGGAAAATATTCCTTTGTGCTGCCAAAACACGGTGTGTGCGTGTGTGGTCTGGGACTTAGGTGTGCTTAATTCGCTGAGTCTTTGAAACAGCACAGTTGTGCCAGTTACGGTATTTAGAGGCCACTGAAAATTTAACATCACCATCAACATAATTATTGAATAACTTAAACGTGATTTGATGGTAATTACACTGAGCCATTACCACCTTATTCTACTTACATTCTAATTGCAGAATATGCTGTAACACTGGTCTGTTGGATCACACAGGTCCTTTTCTCACTGAAAATTTAAGTATATATTATGTGCAGAACAAGAAGTTTTGAGCTGAAGAATTCTTTTACTATGCTTCCCAAAGTCATCCCATTAGGCAACTGTAACGTGTCTAGGAATGAATGAAATCTCCCATTCCATATCTGCTGACATCTCCTACTCTATTCTCTCTTTCATTTTTGAGGAAACCAGTGTATATGTGTATATATAGATTTATTAGCTAAAATTCACTTTAAATAAATATTGTAAAGTTAATGCTTATATTCAATATACCTAAATTCTTTCCACTAATGGTAATCTATCCAAAAATTCACAGTTTTCAAAGGTAGAGATAACTTAGACAAACTAAGTCATCTGTCAGATTGAATGTTCTTTTTATTCATAATAATTTTTATCTTCAAGTTGTTAGCCATTTAAAAAATAGAAAAATAAATTGTTTAGCTCCAAAAAAATACCAATAACTTCAGGGAATAATGTACTACCTCAGAAACACCCACTTCCGTATTTCAACATCCCACATTTTGCTTCTCAACTACTTTGCTAAATACATCTGCGATTTAGAACTTCAGAGGAAGGATTGCTGCTTGCTGTTTCATTTTGGATTTCTGTTTGCTTGGTTTTGTCTTTTTTGCGCAATAAATGGAGTAAACGGAACAGTGATTTAAGTTCTTTTTTTATCTGGAAGAAGAATGAATGATGACGAGCTTAGCCAGTAAAGTTGTTCAGAAAGCTTTGTTTCAGCTTTTATTCCATATTTCAATTAAAACCTTCTGCAACATTTTCATTAAATTGAATTGCTTTGTAGTATTCATTTGGATTGGAAAAAAAAAAAAATGCATGTCTTTCCCTTCCCTCTGAACATGCTCTCACTGTTCTTCATTTTGGAGACCTTGTTGGAATTTTTATACCTTTGCTAAACGTGGATCATGTGAATCAGTGTATTATGTATACTGTATATTATGCAGTATAATAACTCCTTCAGAATATTCTGTCTAAGCCTCTAACATGAAGACAACAGGATAATTAAAATGGAGAGTAGAGGAAGTGAAGAAAGCACCCTGTATTGCTGTTTTACATGATTTTTAGCTTTCTGAGATTAACACTGGACACTGTAGTACTAGGAAGACAAGAGGGAAAGGCATGCTTATGATCATATTTGTGGTGTCTATAGTAACAAATACCTTGGCTTCAAAATGATTCAGTTACTTACTCATAATGGGCAAAATAAGTAATCTGAGTAATTGCTAGGCTGTTTTACAAGTTACAATGAGAACACACACAAATTTAACAACCAGTACCACATCTTTATCAATGCTGTATTTTGGGCTCTCTTTCACCTTCTGTGTAGAGTCAAGATTCCTCATTTTGAACTGGTAAAGAGTAATGCAGGAAATTAAGGTTATTCTGTCAGTCCAGGAAAGGAGGACAGAGAAACACTTGCAAAACTATTTCTATTTCATTGTTGTTGTGTAGCAACACTGGTAAACTACTCTATTCTGTTCCTGCAGACACAGGCTTAAAAAAAATAAAATAACCCATCTGTGATAATTAGCCATAGAATCATAGAACGGTTTGGAGTGGAAGGGACATTTTGTCTAACTGAAGACTCCTAACATCGGCAGGGACATCTGTCACTAGATCAGGTTGCTCAAAGCCCCATCCAACCTGACCTTGAACACTTCCAGTCAAGGGACATCCACAACAACTCTGGACATCCTGTTCCACTGTCTCACTACCCTCACTGTAAAAAGTTTCTTCCATATATCCAATCTAAATCTACTCTCTGTCAGTTTAAAGCCATTACCCGTTGTTCAGTCACTACAGTCCCTGGTAAAAAGTCTCTCTCCATCTTTCTTGCCCTTTGTGAAACCATGCGGGCTGTCTCAAATCACCTCTGTCCTCCATATGCTTGAACATACCTTCCGGGAGGACCTGCTACATGATCTTAGCAAGCACAGAGGTGAGGCTGACTGGTCCATAGTTCCCAAGGTTCTCCTTTTTAAAAACAGGTGTGATATTCCCTTTTCTCCAGTCACTGGGGACTTTGCCTGACTGCTACAACTTTTCAAATACAATGGAGTGTAGCTTAGCAACTGCATCTGCCTGTTCCCTCAGGACCCCGAGATGCATCTCATCAGCTCTCATGGACTTCTCTATGTTCAGGTTTCTCAGATGGTCTTGAACTTGGCCTTCGTCTACGACAGAAGGGACTTTATTCCCCCACCTTGAGGTTCGGGGACTTGAGAGAGGTGGGAAGAGTGACTGCCACTGAAAACAGAGGCAAAAATATTGCTGCATACCTCAGCCTTCTCCATGTGGGTTGTCACAAGATTTCTCATCTTATTTATCAGGTGGATGGGGATGTATACATTTTCTTAAGTCCTCCTTTTCTGGCCAACATACCCATAGGAGCTCTTACTATTATTCTTCACATCCCTTGCCAAATTCAGCTCCATCTGTGCCTTATCTCTCCCGATCCCATTCCTATACACTCAGGCAGCATCCCTATAGATACATATTGCTACTTCCAATACTACGCATTTCTTTCTTGCACTTCAGTTTGACTGGAAGGGACTTACTCAGCTACGCTGGTCTCCTGCCTTCCTTGCCTGATTGCTTACACATGGGAATCAGGAGCTTTTGTACTTTAAGAAAAACATCCTTAAAGAGCATCCACCTCTCTTCTGCTCCATTATCACTGAGGGCAGTTTCCCAGGGGCTTCATCCACCAGTTGCTTAAACAACTGAAAGTTCACTCTCCTAAAATTCAGGGTCTTCACTTTACATCTGGTCCATATCCCTCAAGATCATGAATTCACATACACAAAACAATATATATAAGAAAACACAAAAACCGAAAACATTATGTAATCTGCTTCAATTTTGCAATATAGTCTTTTGTAGTTGCCAGAGAGCTTCCCTGATGATTTTTTTATTGTTCTGTATCTTATGGTCGGGTTTTTTTTGTGGTAGAAAGTAGCTATTATGACAAAATATTTTTAGGAAAAATATTATTCAGCAACCTAGATACATGTTAGATTCTTACAGAAGTTTTTACACACCTGCATGTTGCTGTACATTATGCCATTAACTCTGCTGTGTGTCAAAAACAGTTATTTCAATACTAAATCTATACCTTAAGCGAACAGTCTGCCTCTTCATCTTTGACTGCCTCCTACAACTTTTTTTCTCCACCAACAAAAGCAGAATGGTCCAGTAGGGGGAGCTTGAAGGCCAAAGGACAAAAGGTAACAAAAAATAACAAAAAAGTAACAAAAACATCTTATTTTACATAGAAAGTGATGACAATCGTTAAATGTAAGCATAAATGGCTTAGAATATACATACAGTAAATACCTGTTAAGTTAAAGATATTGATGATTAGAGCTGTAGTTTCAAATATTGAACCACTCCTAAGTATGGGCTTCTGCCCAAAGCGGTAGGCTTTATTTCTTAGCTGCATGTTTCATCCCTGTCTCTTGGGTGGCACCTTGCCTATGCAGCCTTGTGCAAAACTAAATCAGGCCTAAAACCTTTTTTTTTTTATTATTTTTAAAGCCTGAACAAAAAGGATAGCATACAAGAGAGTGAATTAAAAAAAGAAAAAAAAAAAAAAAGAAAGTAGCTGCTTTATCACAGAGCTTTAGATGCAAGAGTGAACATTTTCTTTAAGCCCTAAATGCTACAGGACGTTTGGAACAGCTGTTTTCTGTTGTGGATATGTATCTACTGAAGTAGCACGGCTGAACTCCAGTAGGGAAGTGCCAGGTGCTCCTTCTCCCCATCTGCCCCATTTTACACACCTGCCAAGAACAGGCTCCACTTCAGGCTTCGCGGCCCCCGAGAACAACGCGCGCCGCAGAAGCCCTGGCTGTTACCGCCTCAGGGTGGGCGCCTCGGGAAGGGAGGCACCGCCACACGAACAGCCCCAGCCCGCTGCCTGGCCTTGCCCGGCCCTTTCCCTCCTCAGCCCGAGGCACCACCAGGGCTGCACGGCGAGTCTTGCCCCTCCGAGCCCGGGGCAGGAAGAGCAGAAAGGCCGGGACTCCCACTTAAGGCTCCTTCGCCACGACAATACGCTTGAAGAGCCGAGAATGCAAAAGGGCTGGCCGTTTCTGGACGCTTCTGAAGAGAGGAGCAGAGAGCTGGTGTGGGGCTGCGTTTGGGCGCTCATGGCCACGGTGGTGTTGGCGACTGCTTTTCGGGGGGTTATTTTTAGGAGGGAGAGCGCGAAACTAAGAATGTGAGGGGGGGGCGGGGCGGATAGGAGGAATAAAGCAAAAGCCATAGTTTTTTAGCAGTCTTTTACCTTTTACTGTGTTCTGTGCTTGTTAGATGTGGGTTTTTCAGATGGAGTAAGACTGACTGGAGGGAGAGAGGCTGGGATAGCGAGTTGGTTGAGTTTGCTGGAAGTGTGTTGTGGCCGAGGCATCCTTTTACTTTCTCCTGTTACTCTTTTCTTGAGGTAGTTTTTTGGGGTGAGGGGTTCAGTGATCTCTTGAATCTTTACAAGGTCAGTATCCTTAGTGTTGGGTATGGGATTTAAGCAAACATTTGTGTTCTTAGTTCTTAATAACAAAGTAGGTATGTTGTTGCTGGGAATACCCTAGGAGAGCTAGCCTTTATGTGGGTGTGCTTTATCCTTGGTACTGTGCTGGGTCATTTATTGGGTTTGTAGTTCTCAAACTGAGAGATTAGGAGAGGTTATCTATGGCTCTCACTTGTTATACGTGAGTCTGTATTTTTTAAGTGTCTAAAGCAGTGTTACGTATCTCATGTTACAGTATATTATAGTGCAGTATTAGAGACCTGCATGTAACTTGGATGGTATGCTTGTATCATATGATATTAGGTAGGGCTTCTAAGATAGTTTCAGCTGTTTCATTGTATGGTCAACATGGGAGTAATTACTACCATCTCTTAACAAAGCATGTTGCTAGTTATGACCATGGTGTAGCTGTACTGCTTATTTAGTGCCGATTTGTTCACTGCTAGCTTTGGAAGTGGAAGACCAATGCTCTGACTTCCTTGAAACACTTTATTAGGCACCTACTACCAGCGTGAATTCTTTTAAGTGATAAGCTAGACACTGCAGTGATGATACCATGATGTACTGGTCTGTGCCAAAATGAATTTTGCCATTTGCAAATTACTTCAGTCTGTAGGTAGTTTATTATTCCATTGTAATTCCTAGGTATGTTATGTGCCATTGCAGGTGAATGTAATGTGAATTACTGGAAAAATCTCTGTTTGTTGAAATTGTTTGCTAAGGTTGGGTCTCTAGTGTTATGTTTTTGGGTGTTTTAAAGATGTAAGCATTTCCCTCTGGTGGTTTCTGTCCATTTGGTCATGTAGATAGATTGTAGCAGCCCTTGTCTTCAATCAGCCTCTTTTGGCCTTTGAATGTAAGATAAGCAGCTATATACTGCAAGTAGGTTGAGGATAACAGGTGTGTTTTGGGGTACTAAAAATTGACATGGTTGTATGTAAATAAGAGTGGATGGCCAATCTTAATTAGACTTTAACATACTGCCTCATTAAGAAGGCTGGTTGGAACCCTTTGATAAGTGTAAATAAGTTGCCTAGACTACTACTCCTGATACAAGTAGCAAAAATCTGTAGGCTTATTTCAGGTGTAAACTCTTTAGATATGCTTCAAAACAAATGATGGCTTTAAAAAAATGGTTAATTAAACATTTCTTGTTCTATTACAGTAGTGTTGAGGAAGACTCTAGCTGAGAAACATGGAAGTCTTGGTATTAGAGGTATGCTGGTGGGTTTAAAGTCTAAAGGATTGCTGTTTGTTTGTTTCAGTGCAACTCTCTGGAAGTCAGATTTACAAATAAGATGATGATGCTGTATTTCCATTCAGCAGCACTTTCTTATATGTGTGGGGTCATATATGGATTATATACATTTTGATGTTTCTTTTAAGTATTTATATTGCTTTCATCTCAAAAGAGGTCAGTAGGGATGCAGCTAAAATCAGAAATGGAAGATGTACAACATAACTTGAAATGGAGTGTAGTATAGTACTAGTTTCTACTGAACTTCACAAGAAATCATGGAAAAATCATTTTCCCAGAATACAGCCAGGATAGCTGACCCAAGGGATATTCCATACCATATGATGTCGTGCTCGGCAATAAAAAGTGTGGGGAAGGAGGAAGGAAGGGGGACATCCATACTTATCAAATTTGTCTTCCCAAGTCAGTGTTGCGCATGATGAAGCCCTGTTTCCTGGAAATGGCTAAACGTCTGCCTGCCAATGTGAAACTGAATGCATTCCTTATTTTGCTTTGCTTGTACCTGCAGCTTTTGCTTTACCTATTCAACTGGTTTTATATCAACCTGTGAGTTTTTCTCACTTTTACCCTTTGAATTCTCTCGGCCATTCCACTGCAACAGTGAGGGAGCAGCTCTGTAGTATTAGCTGCCTACTGGGATTAACCCACAACTGGGGACCCAGATCAGCTGACAGACTGTGATATAAAGGCTTACAAAGGCTGAGCAGAAAGCTATGACCCCTTTTTAAAGAAACTGACTGTCTTATAGACTCTCTGAGCATGAAGAAAAGCCCATTGGTGGTGTGTGTTTTGGGTTTTTATACATACTTCTTGAGGACAATATGGAGGTAAAAAGCTTTATGTCTTTGCACTTTACCCACTGTTTGGTTTAACCAACTTTTTAGATAATGGTAGTAGCTTTTAGACTATGCATGCCATTAATTGCAGTGCTGAAGAAACTTGCAAGCAGAGACATTATTTAATGAGCTAATGGTCTGAAGTTGAAAGATGTTTTGCTTGTTAACATTCTATATGCTAAGTATCAGTCACCATCATTTTTAAGGTGCCTCACTAAAGATTCTAAGTTTTATTTTCACATTTGCTGCTCAGATATTCTTAAAAACTTCCTATTGTTGTAGCAGGAGCTAATAGTATTTGTTATTGTTGTCTACCCCTTGCCCCAGATTGAAGATCCAGGCTGCTTTTGGGTTACTATGAAAGGATGTGGGCCTTATGTAGTCGATGAAATAGAATATAAAAACCTGAATGCTGAAATGAATCAGTTCTATGACAAATCTTATAAAGATGTGGATGAAGTAAAACCAGTAACAGTAGAAGAAGGCCAGGTAAAATCATTGCTGTATTGTGAAGATAGAGAGAAATAATCTGTTATTTGCATTGGTTTGGGGTGAATTATCCAATATATGTATTTTTTTTAATATTGCTATGTAGAAAAGTAGATAATGACATCTATATGGGTTATATCTTCTTAGCTGTAAACTTCATAACTATATAAGATGCAATGCTTGCATTTTAAAAAGAAAATTGAGCGATGTATAACAAAATACTATATTCTCACCACTAAAAAACCTTTGAGTGTAATTTGCTCCATTTACAAGAACCTGCTGTCTTGTTCTTTCTCTTTCAGATTTGTGTGGTTTTCAGTGAGGAACTCAAATGCTGGTGTAGAGCAATTATTAAGTCAATCATGTACTGTACAGATCATTATCAAACAGAATGTTTTCTTGTGGATTATGCCAAATACATTTTTGTTAAATCAAAGGAGTAAGTGTTTGGGCTTTTTGATGCTGTCACTGAAAAGTATTTGTTAGCTAATGCATACAGATAATTAATATTTATTTAGACTGATAGTGGCAAGGCTTTGCTTTAATTGAGGTGTGGATTGGGTCCATGAGAAACTGCTAGCCATGTGATAGGCCCCTGCAAGTGTGGATGCAAACCAATCTTTGTTTTGTAACTCTTTAAAGATGCTTTCTATTGTAGGTTTTGGGTTTTTAAAGGTTTGAAATAGAAGTAATGTCAGTTTGTTATGGCTGAAATGTATGATTGCCAGTTAACATTATTTATGTATACTTTCCTCCGTTACTAAGTGATTATATATTAAAAAATTAGAACCAGTGAAGATCATGTACAAAGCATATGTGGAAGCAGGGTTTCACTTGCTGAACCAGCTTTTGACACCTAGACACAAATATGTAGGGGTTTTCCTACTGCAGTTTTACTAGCTTGTTTACTTTACTAAGAGCTGACTGTCTGTCTTGGCATGGTGCAAAAAAGGTGAGTTTTCACAGGTTCAGAGTTTTTAATAAAACCACTATGAAACCTGCTGTTTCTAAAATCTTGAGAAATGTGTTCTAAAAAATTAAGAAAGCTTATTTAAAATATTTAAAAATAAATCTGAAGTTAAGTGATGTTTTTAAATTTAATGTTGCTGTATTGGAAAACAACTTGACGATGTCCTGAGTTTATATGTTTAATTAGAAGTAAATGTGTGATTTACTGCTTTTTCATTGTAAAATAAAAAAAACCAAAATTGATAGCAAGATTTAAGATCCATTTATCTATATATGGTGTCTTGCTGGCTACTACAACTCGCCAACCAAACCAAGTGTAAAGGATAAGATTAACCCTCTAGTGATACCTTTATAAAGAACAAATTCTTTTTAGGAAAATGAGTTCAAATGCAAGTTAGTGTATTAATTTCCTTCTCGCTGATGTTAATCACAACTGGTTTCTCACACAGAAGTAATAACTGCAAAATGGATTACTGAGTGTCAGGTAGCATATGTGGTAGTATGAGGGCTAAATATCATTAAAAGATTTCAAACTGTAGTGGCGAAGGGTCAGAAAGATTTTGAGTAAATAGGAAGAGTACTCATATCCGGAGTGAATCTGTTCACTAATTGCTCCTGGTAGCACCTCTCAGAATGAAAAATAAAACACTGGTTCCAGCATGTTTCACAATGGGAGCCAAACCTCTGGAAAACCTGTGCTGTCCAGATACAGAGTAATGGAAGGATGTGTATAAGACCAATGATGTCTGGAGAATAAAGTCTGCTATGTCAAATGAGATTATTTCTGCTTTGTTTTTAAGCATTCGAGTTCCACTGGAAGCATTTATGCAGATCCCATATAGAGCAAAAAAGTGTAGACTGTACCGTACAAAGCCAGTGACATTGCATATTGACTTTTGTGAAGATACTGCAAAAATAGTGTAAGTAGAGTTTAATAAATGGATTCTATTCATACGTTTTTAAATGTGAAATTTTATTGCAGATTTTTTTTTAGAAGAGATTATGTTTAAGAAGAACATAGGAGATCAGATTTGGAAAACTTTCAGAGGAGCAGTGATTAAACGGAACTGCTTCCTTAGTGATTCTTCCTTGATGATTTGGGGTTTATTATTCACCTGTTTGAATCTTTTGATATTTATTTTAAAACCTTCAGAAGTTTAGACATGTTTCTGGCAGTTCTTGTCCTTTGTCTGTCATCCCAGACCTGTGTTTCTTGATTCCTCCTAGCACGTGAACTTCTTTGCTAATCTGTCCTTATGTACTGTTTCTTACAGGTGCTCTTCTTACTCCTGACTTCTTTCTTTTTGTGGTAGTTACACCTTAGCTGAATGGAAGTTCTATAGCTGTTCATAGGTAACTTTGTTTTTCCTCATTCTGTCTTTTTTTTTTTTTTCTTGACATACTTTGGATTCCTGTCGTGCTTTCCTTATATGCATGTCAGTTTTTTCTCACTGCAGTTTTGATGGACTTGAGTAAGGTTTTCACTGGGGTCTGGTGGTAAAGAAAAATGCTTTTGTGTCCTTGGGGTCCAGGATGCTTCTGTCAAAGATCCTGCTGACTTGAGAGGGATGTGATTAGATTACTGGGGAATATGGCTCCACAGCAAGAAAGCTACTTTGGTTTGTGTCATCAAAGAGTATTCAAAACTACATGTGGTCAAGCAGTTTTGTTTTGCTTTTTTTTTTTTTTTTTTAATACTCTTGTTTGGAAGAAGAAACTAGTATTTGACTTCCAGTATTCTGACAGAACAAATATTACCATAGTTTGGATAGGAATAGTGTACAGCTTGAGTGGGTCATCATTGCAAATTATCAAAAAAACTAGTAGATTGTCACATTTTGTTTACAGTATTCTTCATTTGATTCCTTTTTTTATTTTTGTACTTAAGGTTGCAGAAGATGGTAAAGAGTGAACTTGATTTTCTGCTACAGACCTCTCAGTCTTCAGTACTTCAATGTTTAAGTGATTGTTCAAAATTGCTCAATACCTATTAATATGTTCTGCAAGTGGATTCTTGCTTTATTTTTGATTATTCTGTTTCATTTCTAACCATCATATTTTATGCTGACTGTAAGCCATCATACCTTGACAAAGCAATATTCAGTAATTTTCAATCGGTTCATTTTATTCGTGAGCTGAAATCAAGACTGAAGTTAGATTGGAAGTAATAAGATCCTGCTAATGTGTCTGGTTGGTGCACTTAAAATTTGGCATGACTTGAAATAATTTCTGTACTTGCATCCAAAGTTTTTTCCAAAATAATAGTTTTAATTTTTGATGATGTGGGATAACTGGTTGTGTTTGTTTTTCTAGACCAGCCAAAAGATGGGATAGTGCTGCTACTCGGTATTTTCAAAACCTTCTCAAAGGTAAATAAAACATCCTGCTAAAATGCAGGCACTTCTATTTAGGGGAAAAAATAGGCTGTTAGAGAAATGTAGTACTTGTGTTCATAATTTGATTTATATTTAAGAATGTCTTATGAAAAATAAAGGAGCTACATAAGGTTTTTTGCATGGACTAAGGCAAAAATATTTGTGCAGCTGCATCTTAAGTACTGTGGGCTTCCATCCTGAATAAATTTTGATAGTTGACTAGATAGTACCTGGCTCTTGGACAAGCTAAATAAGGCAGCACTCATGCAACGTTTGTTTTGAACAGTGGAGCCTTTCTGTGTATTTAGCTTAAGTCTTTGAATCTTCATCATAGCTGTATTTTTGTAGCTTTGTACAGAGATGGCAAGAACTGGCTTAGTAGTTTACCCTTTCAGTTGTTTTTTGATAAGGATGTGAGCATCAGCTCGGAAGAGGAATATCTTTGTTACCTTTATTGTTAACAAATAGATTGAGCTCCAAGTAGTTTAGCAAGTTAGAACTGCTGCTCCTCCCCATTTGTTCTTGTCCTTTCCCATGTTTGGTGTTTCAGCAGGTTGTCCAGTCTTTTTCATATCAAGACTTCTATTTTGGTATAAGACAGCTTTTGGTCTTACTAGAAAAGCAGCTTTTTACTGAGATTTTCTAATCTTCTTGCTTACATGCTTCTACCTGAAAAACTACCTACCTACTTACTCACAAGTATGACAAACTCCAGATAAAAGGTATTTGGGCAGGAGAGGGTGAGATTACAAAAGCAATAAAGGGTCTTTCAGCTGATAATTTCACACACTAACTGGGACATAGCACTTCTTACAACTTACTTGCTGCCCCCACACACATGTCTAAGTGTCACTGTGCAAAGTAAAGGTTAGTAGGGAGCAATAATTACATTTAGTTTAATAGCTATTCCCAGACTGTACCTTTAGTAATACATACTTTTTTTAATGGCGAGCACATCATTAGTGTATGCAGAAGAAGTGCTTCAGAATTTACTAACGGACTTGTATCAGCCATCTTTGTTTAAATGAAGAGCCTAAGAAAGCTATATAAATGTGCAAATATAACTTTCAAGTAAAGTAAATGTCAAGTTTGGAAAGTATGCGTTTGTACTACAGACTGTCAGAGTCTAAAAGATAAACTAAGACTTTATTTGTAGAACTAAGACTGGTTTGTGTGGAGAGGTCATTAATCTGATTCAGCTCTCAATCTTCCTTCAAAGGCTAAGGACAACTTCATTTTTGTAACTTTTAAGTTTTTATTGCCATGTTACTTTCTTATTTTCACTTATAAGTTACTACATTTGTAATAGCACGTCTAATTGGGATTTCTATTTTTGTCTATCTCGGAAAATACAAGTGAAAAATACTGATAATTTCGTGGGTGTAATCTTTCTACTTGTTCTTGTGTTTATTACTACATTTAGCAACTACCCAAATGAAAGCCAAGTTATGTGCTGTAGAAGATAACACATTTGATGTTTTTCTTTATGTGACAATAAAAGATGAAAAGGTAAGGTACTTGTATTTCTACAAACCTATTTGTGCACTTTGCTATGTAAGTTATAACTTCACAATTAACTAGACTGAAAAGCATTATTTGCAAGTGATTTTTTTTTTGTCAGATACAGTAGAAGCTAAATCATTAACTTATTAGAGGTTTTGTTTTATATTTCTGTTGCTTGTAAACTTCCAGAGGAATTCCAAGAGGTAGGAGTGCTATTTGTCTTTGTGAACCTCTTTTTGGAAGGTATTGACAAGCAAGTGAAGTCCCGCAAGTACTTGAAATGGACAACTATGTGAATTATTTAGTGCTCTTTTGGACCTTCGTGTGATAGGCTTAAAGATGTTTCAATAAGGCAGCTGCATAGCATTATAAAAATAAATAGAAGTTCATGCTTGGTCTTGCATAAGACTGAGTCCTCAGACCTTTGGGGAAAAAAAAGAAGAGTTCTACTTGCCAAAATGTGTAAATTGTGCTAAATCTCTGCTGTAGCTACTGTCAGTCTTAAGCAGCTGTGTGGTAGATACAAATGAATTTGTTTGAATACCAGTTCTACTTGGAGCGCTTTACCAAGGCTTTTTACACTGGAGCTGTGGTCTTTGCTGTGGACAATAACTTTGAAGGTACATACTAATTTGAGTATCTTCTCTCAGTTCAGAATCCCAATTGGCAGTAGTGTCACTGATCTCTAAGCCAATGGAGTTTAAGAAGTTTTAGGTTTGGTGTTACTTTTTTCTGCCAGGTTTTGATGCACACTGAATCAAAAAGAAATAAACCAGCTTGACTTACTAACAGGTGTGGGGTTTTTTTAATTTTTAGGGCTTGTAGACAAAGTTAACTGATCACAGAATTTTAGGCAGAAGCATGAAACTGACAACTAATTAACACCTGTTTAGAGAACATTCAGGAAGATATGACTGAATTCCCTATTCTAGAGCTAAGATTCTTCAGAAAGCATTTACTGATACTGCTTAGGTCTTACTGCTGTTTAAAGCTTCAAATAAATTCTAAACAAGTATGTGGTGGCGTAGCTTATTGCTTGTACTGGTCAATAAAGATCTTGCTTTTTTAGGTATGCGTTAATGACGATCTTGTCTCAAAGAACTTTGCTCGTTTTGAGGAAGCTAAAGAGAATACGGGGAGTTATGGAGATTATCACGAGAGCCAAATATCATTAAATGAGTCTCTTCCAGTGAAAATTGTTAATCCTGCGCTTGCTTTCAGGCCAGTGCTGTTTCAGGAGGAGATAGCAACAAATCTTGAAACAGGTGGGAACCGCATGTGTCAGAAATAATCATAAATACAAAGCATCATGTGTCTTAAATTGGATATATTGAACGTGAACCTACTGTCTCTGAATCCAACAATTGGATCAAATGGCATCCTTCTAACAAACAATGCTTATGTGTCAGACTTTACAAAGACCGATCAAATAATCGGATGCAGGAATACTGTAAAGCTTTTTGTACTGTGTAAGGCAAGGGAAGGCTGAAGGTGAGTTACATTGACATTTGCTGATATGTTTAATAGCATTAGGTATTTTTGAAAATACTTGTGGTATTGACCAATGATGCATTACTGGGGTTTTTGGAGTTTGGAGGGATTTATTTGAACAGAGGTGCTTTAAAAACAAGTGTTTACTGTGAATTGTCTCACTTAAAGTGATTCTAATCTTTGTTTTTAAAAGTATGCAACTTCCCATCCTCCATCCTTGTTCACTCAGTTCAGCTGCATGGTTACCTTTATGTAAAGATAACTATTTTTGGATGTTCTTTTTGCTATTAGGAAATGATACAAGCAACTAAACCAGACAGTTGCAACCTACTGAAAATAAAATTATTGGCTTTTTATGTGTTCAGATAATCAGAAACATGTTTCTGCACTTTTTACTTACCTTTCTAGGTCTTGCTGTTTCCAGTTCCGTTCTTGAAGAGACATACCAAAAGTCAAGCACAGATCTAAATGAAAATACTGCACCTGTAAGTATTATATTTTGTCTTTAAATTGTCAAAAATGAAATAAATTAAGCATACGTAGGACAGCGTAGGAATACTGTAGTCGTCTAGTTTGTTCTTCTATGTAACAGATCTGGGGGGCAGCACAAATTCTTGATACAGTTAAAAAGAACACTTCAGTTTCTTTTTTAAATTATAGAAAATTATAAGAAAATGTGCTACAGTCCTTGAAAAGGTTGTGCCTCCTTTTGCACTCCTTTGCTGTAGTTCTATGAAGATAACTGTGTACACTACACAGTTTTCTGAATATGTAAAGATCTAAATTTTAATGTTTCCCTAAAAACAAAATAGTCTTTATACTGTACCATGGTAAACATTCATTGGAGTCTCTTCTTATTTGTTCAGTCATCTAACACTTTAAACATCTAATATGGTTTCTTGCTTTTTTCTATTTCTTTTGCTTGCTGTTATTTTCTGAAATATTTTCAGTAGGTCAGAACTCATTCTTGAGTGTTAAATTGTGTACTGAATTGCTACAATGTCCAAGGGAAGAAAGGAAAATGAACTGATAGATTCTAGGCAAATAATCACTGTTGAGTGTATGCAATCTTGGCTCTTAAAGAGCCCATGTGCTGTTCCATGTCCTCTTCTGCTAGATGCTTTAAAGGAGAAATTTGTTTCTATGATAGCAATGGAACTACTTCTTGTGTCAGGTCAGAGGAAGAAAGGAGTTTTACAGAGGTTATTTTTTAGCTCTGCTGAGAATTGAAGGATGATAATCACTCCTGAACTTAAACTGTAGTACCCTTTTAAAATATTTTGGAAAGAGTAGCTGAATAATTTTTACCAGCCACTTGAGTGATACAAGTCCTTGACAGTCACGCCTGTTGATTGCTGGTGACTAATGATGAACACTAGAAAATTCCCTCTTCAGAACCAGACATCTTTGGGATAACTCTGGGTGCGGTGTCTGCTACTGGTTACTCCCCTAAGGATTTGCAGTGTTGTCCAGTTTAAGTTCATGTGTGTTGTCTTTGTAAGCATGCAGCTGGGTAACCTGTTTCTGTTTTTCCTCCTGAATGTGGTGTGCAGGTTTTCCATGATTTTTCTTAATTTTGTTTTAAAAATGAAAATGTTTAAAAACTAATCAGTATGTGTTCATACTAGCTCAGGTCCCCAGTTATGGCTGTTGCTTGAGATGTGACCATGAACTAATTTTTTTCTTGTGTGGGCAATGTTCTTGTGGCATGCTTGATTCTTAGTAAATAAAATACTGTTTTATAACAAGTTAGATGGTTTTCTAAAGTTTGTTTCATGGAAAATGTTGCCTTATTCAGACAAACTTACAATTTGTTTAAAAATTCTCCAAAATATTTGGAGAATCCTAGACTTAGGTAAGAAAACCACTTTCAACTCAATAGACTAAAGAAATAATTTTTCTGAAATGTTGTTCTTGATCAGTATTTTAGTGCTAGAAATGTGCTTTTCTTTTCTTGATAGATTGTCAAAGCAATTCCTGATTTGCCTTTCAAGGAAAATACAGCTGTTCACACAGACAGGTATGGTGCAGCATGTTAAATATTTTAAATGTCTATGTGATCAGATAATTAGGAGCTATAGTATGTTTCCAGTTACCATTCCTACACAGGTAAAAGGGCAGAGAGTAAGAAAAGATGAATACACATGCTGTTGGGGAAGAAGGGAATTTGAAGCTGCTGATACTTATCCAGACTGCAATAAAAATTGCAGTTCTCTCTAAATAATAGCTTGATGACAAGGACGTAATGGGGAAGTAGTTTTTCTGCACAGTAAACATGTTAAATAGTTTTGTTTTATTCTTAGTTTGATTTATAAAGTTTTCAAACTTAAATGAAATATGACTAGGATTTGCACAATGCTTTTACTATGCAGTATGTCAGTAGATGTATATATAATAAACCCAAGGAGTGCTTCTAATTCCTTTTCTAACTGATGCAAAGATAGTGTTTCATTTTTTGAAACTTTTAAGAAACCTTTTTCCTATAATTCAGTCTGACTTTTCTTCTAAAGTTGAGGAACCTACTAGTTATCTTTGTTAAAAATTTTCCTTAGGAATATTCTCAGATACTTAAAAGCTAATACTATATTTTATTTTCAAAATGGTACTTTTTGATTTCTTCTTTCATGTTTGAGGGTTTTCCTCCTTGGCATTGGTAATACAATAGGAACAGTTTGCAAGTGAATTGATTCGTGACATTGTAGAAATATTGGTGGTATTTATAAATTACACTTTACTTTTGCACTTACATTGGATTTAATATTTGTATGCTTCTCAGGCTTCAGCAGTTCTCAAATTCTGATCCTGTGAAGACACACATCACTGAAGATGACCAACAGGTATTTTGAGCATTAACTTTCATTTAACTTCTCTTGTGTGAATGTATTATGTGTAGTATGTGGAAGGCTTAGGTAGTGTTGGGGCTGCAGGGGTGGTCTTTGTGGAAGGAGGTCAGGTTTACAGCTCCATTGGCAACAAGACCCACTGCAGGCGAAAGCTGAGCCAACCAGGAAAGTTGGTAGTGCCTCTGTGAAAACATATTTAAAAAAGAGAAAAAAATGCAGGGGAGGGAAGAAAAAAAGTGAGAAGCAGGGGCAGTGCCAATGTCAGAGAAGCAGGAGATGCTCCATGCTGGAGCAGGTATACCTGAAGGGACTGCAGTCTGTGGAGGACCCATGTTGGAGCAGAGGCAAGAAGTGAGAGGGAAGGAACAAGAGAGAGAAACTGCTATGGTCTGACTGCAGTCCCTGCACTGATCATAAGCGGGGGGAGAGAGGAGTTTTGAGTGAAGTTGAGCCTGGTAATGGGAGAGGAAGGGTGTCTTTCTCAAGCGTGTAAATGTTTGTTTCTTTGTTTCCCAATAAGCAAATCAGTACTCATATATTAATCGGCAACAAATTAAGTTAACCTAAAGTTAAGTCTGATTTGCCTGCATCGGTAACTGTTAGTATCAGCACTGTCTCCATTTTGACCCATGACTCTTCTTGCTTGCTCTCCCTGTTTTTCTCCCCCATTCCCCTGGAAGGAGAGAGTGAGTGAGCAAGTAGCTGTGCAGGTGCTTGGCTGTGGGTTGAGGCCAACCCACCACAGGATGCTTTACTAGTTGTCTTTTTTAATTAGTTTGATTTTGTTATAGCTGAGTACTAGCTGTACGCAGAACATCCTGTTCATTCTCTTGAGTGGTTTAAGACAGTTGTGTTAAGATAATCTTTCTTTAAGAAATACTAGTAATGAGTATTTCTTGCCACTGGTCTGTCTAACTTATCAGTATGTATGAGTCACTTAAAATGTATTTACAATATGTTTAGCTATTTTTCATCGAAATACCATTTTTTTAAAGACAGTAAATGCTTTTGAATTGTGTAAGCTAAAACCCTTTTGTTAAGTATTGCCTTTGTCATCTATTTGTCATATGGTTTCAGAGTTTACAAAACATTAGTGAAGAAAGTAAGTTTGTCTGTCTTAGCAACAAAATTGAGCCATCGTCAATTCTGGAAACAGCACCACTTTTTGATGGTCTGAAAAAGGTAATGTAATATATTACGCTGAGTATCTTTTTAAGGCTAGTATCATACCCCAACTTTAGGTACTAAATATTATATCAATACCTAATTTTGATTGTGGAATACAAGGAGGTTGTTCATGTGGTTGAATAAATGATGCTTTAGGGAGATACTGTAAGAATTGTACACATTTCTTCTGGTATATCAACCACTGCCACAAGTCATGGGATTTGAATTTTAACATAATAATTTAACTCCTCAGCCCAGAAGAACTTTTTCGTATTGCATGTTAAGGACACTTATTTTGTAGCTGGTCAAAAGCTTTTAAATCACTTAAGTGTTGTGTTTTGTCTTGTTTTGTGACTGTTTAAGTACGTAGTTTTCATGTGGAACTCTTTAATTTCTCTTTCTATAGGAACTTACTCGGAAAAAATTTTTAGGCCCTAACTTCACAGCATCTTACTGTTGGCCACCGGTAGCTCGAGGATGTGATGTAGTTGCCATCTCATATCAGGGAAATGATCCTTTTTTATATATTCCACCAGTTCTTACGTTTTTGCAGTTGGGAAGCTGCTACAAAGCCTTGCCAAACAGGAATGGAGTATGTATAAGAGTAGTAACAGGTTTTCTGTTCCAAATTGCAGGTGTAAAATAATGATCCAAAAGATAGTGGATGTTCAGAATGTATACATTTAATGTGATCTTAGTGTGTCTTCATGATGCTTGCCAGTTCATATAAGCTGTCTGCGTAGAGGCTTACAGAGATGGACTGCATGAATGTGGGAGTCTAAAATATATTTATCAAGTAATATGTAACAAGTGTTTAATGTCATACCACACTGATACTTGATGAAGCTTTGTTTTAATGGCATTAAATTACAATTCATATTAGCTATTTTAAATACTGTGATTTACTTTCTAATTTATATTAGATCACAGAAATATAGAATTACTGAGGTTGTAAGGGACCTCTGGAAATTGCGTAGTACAACCCCATGTAAGACAAGATGGTCTTGCTTCTGTTAAATTTTTGGACCTTTTACTGTTTGTTGCTGCATGCATGCTTTTCTCTCTGGGTCACCTGGTGTATGGTTCCTTGGGTCTGTAACCTCTGCATTTAGGAGGTGATCTAGTACTAAAAGCTCCAGTTTTGAAATAGTAAAGGCCTGTGTTGCAGATTTTGTTTTTGCCCTAGATGCTGCAAGTAGTACAATTCTTAAGATTCTGAACTCTTGTCTAATACTAAAGTGTAAAATTTTTTATGTATGTAGCCACTAGCACTTATTTTATGTCCCGGGTGGAAGAAGGCACAACTTGTTTTTGAACTACTGAAAACATATGAGAGATGCTCCAGACAGCTGCATCCAATGTTGATAATACTTGGGCAAAACAAAGAAGCAGCTAGAAGTGTGAAAATCCGAGGATGTAAGAATACTTTCTATCTTGTTAATTATGCTTGAAAACAATGTGGTCTGCCTTTATTGCAGGAAATTGTGAAAGCAGCAATTTATACTTCTTAAGCTTTTTGTTCTATAAAGTGATAATTCTATTTCTTTAATGCTGTAACTCTGTAGTGCTACATGAAGCTTCAGTAATGCTATTTAACAGTAAATGGTATTAAAGCTGTTTGAATATCTACATGTTCAGCATTTTTTGGTAAGTTTCGTAACAATTCTTCTTGAGCCAAATTACTCGTAGGGATTTGCTGAAGATCATGCTGAATTAGGATTAATCATGGACTTTCTTGATGTAGAACCAGATTTTGCAATAACTTTTTTGATATGAGCATCCATCACTGCGTGGGGTGCTGGGGCTGTCAGGGATGGAGTTAATTCTCTTCATAATCTGTATGGTGGTGTATTTTGGATTTGTAACTGGAACAGTGTGGATAACACATGGGTGTTTTGGCTCTTGCTGAGTATCACTTGCATGGCATCAAGAATTCTTTTTCTCCCTATCTGCCACCCAGTGAGTAGGCAAGAAGCTGGGAAGGGGATACAGCTTGGACAGCTGACCCAAATTTACCGAAACGATGTACAATAGTGTATAATGTCATGCTCAGCAATAAAAACTTGAGAGGTGGGGATGATCTGATGAGTGGCTGGGCATCTGTCTGCTTGTGGGATGTTGTCAGTGGTTGCCTTTGCATTGCTTCCCGCCTCCCTTCACCTACTACACTGTCTTTTTCTCGACCCATGAGTTTTCTCACTTTGGCAGTTCCTGTTCTCTCCCCATCCCACTGCAAGGATGGGGGGTGAGTGAGCACCTGTGTGCCTTTTGGCTGCTGGCTGCAGTCAGCTCACCACAGTGATTCATATGTGTATGTTCTTCACAAATATTTTTAACAAATATGCAAGTATTTAAAATACATGGGTTTTATGTTTTTTAAATTGACAAACATTTGGATAACATGTCTGATGCTGCTTTACTGCTTATATATGCTTAACAGTTCTTCTCTACTCTTCATTTAAAAAGAGTATTGGAAAACTGAAGGATTAAAAAGGAGGTAATAGTTCTTGGCAGATGAAGTTACATAAATGTCCACCTTAAGTGTTAGCTGGAAGTATTTTTTTGAATGTTTATTTCCAACTTGTTTATTGCAATAAATTCTAAGTAATTTGTGCATGTAACTTCAGTAGTACGCAGAAGAGACTCCATAGAGAAGATCAAGCATAGAAGTAGTAAAAGAGCTGTTGGGAGACCTGCCCTACCTAACTGTATTTACTTAAAACACTTAGTTCTACTATTCTTGTTTGGTCTTTTTGTTAAGCCGTAATTGATAACTATTTTGAAAAGTGGCTCTTTTTGCCAAGGAAATAAGAAATATGGATAAAACCATGAAGGATTGTGTAAAACTTCTAGTCTCAGCAGTTTGTATTCTTACATCCATCATTCAAGTTTAAGAGCCTGGCGGATGAATTCAGATCTCTTATTAGTAGAGTGGTTGGTGTATTTGCACAGATTAAGATTGGTGTGGGTTTATTTTTTTATATATATATTTTTTTATATATATTACACGTACACGTGTATATATGTGTGTGTAGATATCTAAGCTATAATGTGTGCTTTATTCCCTTTTTAAAACTGAACTTTTCTAAAGGCTGTTCTTGCACATATTTAAATATTTACCTTCTGTCTATCTGGTTCTGACGTTCTTATCTCTACTTTCATTACCTTATTTGAAAATGAAATGGCATCCTTCTTTGTAAACTTGTGAACGGTCAGACCTTTCACACTTTCAAAAACTCACTTTGACCCACTCAGGTCTTGGAAGACTTGCAGGGATAGAAAAATACAAGCATACCATAAAAGACTCTTGACCAGGAGTCAGAAAATGGAATTCAGTGTTCTCTAGTTAAAAAACAAACAAAAAAGAAAACCTCAAAACCCACACAAAATCAACCAAAAAAGAAATCCCCCAACCTCTAGATGATGCATCTGAAATGCAAATGTGGCCTTTTTAATAAAACTAACATGTCCTATGGTGTCTTATTAATATTCTTTCAAGTTGCAGCATAATGTTAACAATCTTTCCTTCCTATTTGTAGGTGAAGTAATTGTTACGACGCCATATAGTCTCCTGAGACTGTTTGAACATCACAGTTTATTATTTTGTAGACTTTGCCATCTTGTTCTTGATGAGGTTGAGGTACTGTTTTCTGATGCTACTGAACAGGTAAATGGTCTTGTCCTGTTCTGCACTACTGCTTCATTATGCTGTCTTCCTTTGCTGTGAATGGTTTCCCAAGGACTTGCATTTTTTTTCAAATTGGTAGCAGTAGTTTCAGTGTAGCAGTCTTTAATCTAAAGACTTGCATCATCTGTCCATAAGGAACTTTATTTTCCCTCTTATCAGTGCTGTTTGAACAGCTTCAGTTCAAGAACAGTGTTTATTGGTAAGCTCCTCAGTCTCTGTAGAATGAAAGGCAGAAGTGAATGGTCAAATAATCTTGGAAGCAATCATAAAAACTTGCCTTGGGCCCAAACAATAGTGCAGGCAAAAGGAGAAGCTGTTCCCAACTTAAAAGAATCTTGGAAGAGGAACAGCATTAAGTTCCATGTTGACAAGAATTAATAATTGTATTAGTTTTAAAATGATGACTTGAGTAACAAGTTTGAGAAAATTCCATATTTTTTTTTATTGCTGCTTTGAGGCTTCATAGGACAGATGCTTCCTCTTAGTATTACAGTATATTACATCATCAGTATACACACCTTTTTTCACTGTCCTAGATTTTTTGTAAATCATTAATGTACTAATATTACCTGTTTAAAATTTGGTTATAAGACTAAAGGACCATGTTTCTAACTGTGAAAAGCTAGAGAAGATTCTTAATGGAGATAGGTTGCCCAGTTTGCTATATGTGAGGCTGTTAAACGTGCCTTTGTAGCAGCAAATCTCAAGTCATAAATTAGATTAAATGTGACCCTTATCCAGTAGAGCATTCCTTCTTTCTGTTCAGGCTGCTCTTCCAGATGGAAGTGATCATTTGATAACCTTTGCATTATTGTAGCTCTTCTAAAGCATTATGTTACAAGAAATGTTATATTGCTAACAATGTTGCTGCCATGGGTAACTTTAGTGCCAGGTTGAGAGAGATCTCTTAGAATTGTGCCAGAGCCGTACAACAGTCCTTAGTATGGTAGTGCTTTGCCAGAAAACCTGATGTTGTTCCACAACTGGTCTGCTTGCTATTTATGTAAGGTGATGTTATGATGTCACCAGGAATATATTGATTCTGTCTTGGTGATTTTTATTTTTTATAAATTATTTTATGGCACATACACACCCTTTTTGGTTTTGTTTTGGTTTTTTTTGCATATTACTGTATTGGCAGGTTGGTCTATCTTCTACTTACCTCCTAGTTTTTGCTGACCGCCTCTGACCTCTTGGATCTACTTCTGCCTTAGGCTTTTTCTTTTTCGGATTTGAACAGATCCTTTTCGTGAGATTTCCATCCTCTCTGGGCAGAATCCTGTATTATGATCCTGTGTGCATGCACATGCTGTTCCCTCGTACTGTCCTGTGGCTTTCTTCTTGCTTCAGAAGTTGTTAGGGTAAAATAGGATAAAAATGCACAAACCAAACACTTCGATTTGGGATATGAAATTTGTGTTTTGCTGTGGCAGTGTTTCTGTGACTGGAAAAAAAGTGTCCTAAAACAGTGTACTTTTCACTGCTGTTACAGACTCATTGGACTCGGATAAGAGGATAGAAAATTTTTTTTCTTTATAGGTTTTTACTATATTAGATTGTTACAAGAAAGCCATTGTTCCTGAAGAGTGGGAGTATTCACCGCATCAGATTATTGCTGTTGGAACTCGTTGGAATAAACATGTAGCACACTTGATAAAGGAGTTCATGAATGATCCTTACATTGTGATAACAGCTGTAGAAGAAGCTTCCATCTATGGAAATGTGCAACAGGTAGAAATTTGGGGATGATGTCACTATTTCTTTACTAAGATATTTTGCTGTTTGTACTGATTAAGGTCAGTATATGTGGCTGCTGATTGTTTATTTTAAGTGGGTAGTGCTACAGTCCTAACTCGGACTGTTTAGGTGCATCTCTCATGTATGATCTGAGACGACTCTTAGAAGACCTGTGCAAGTCAATCTCTAAACAAGCTGCAGGTTTTTTACCTTGCTTCATAGGACTGAGGTGAAAATATTCCCTCAAGTATTTCATTGTTAGTGCAAATGAATCTGAATTTTATGTGAAGTATTTGCAAATGGTATAGTTCTTGACCAGAATTTTATCAGAGTGGTTTTGCAATTGTTAATTGTGAGTGGCAGAACTACAAGGTAAGTTTTCCCAAGTCAGAGCTAGTAAAATACTTGGTTTACTGCTGTGTGCCACACAATACAAAACTTAATTTGACCTAAAATTTCCAGAAAGTTACTACATGTTCTCGGGTGTCTCCTCATTTAATTTCTATTCAATGTGGTGTAGCCCTTAAGAATAGTACAAAATGTTGTAAGTATGATCTGAATTCTTCTGTGTCTCAAAATGTAATAATTTGGGGATTGAGAATGTTGCGAAATCTCTAAGACTAGATATTCTGAGCATGACACAAAACTGAAAAAAACACCACTTTTTGCGAGAGGTCTAATTAATGGTTTGGCAGGACTGAAAATGTCAGTGTTTTGATGCTTCAGTTATTAAAAGTATTTCAGGTGCTTTTGCAGTATGAAATCTTTCCAGTGGTACTTGAAAATACCAAACAAAGATTGATAAATCACCTAAAATTAAATGAATGAAAAATCTTAATGTGGTATTTTGATTATGTGTAGGATTTTAATTGTGGTTCTGGAAGCTGTCCGAAATTAATATCTCTTGTGAGTTTTATCTTCTGTAAGACCAAGTACTTACTGGGGCTACCATTTACTGGATTCTCTTTGGTATTATATAACAATACTTAGTGCTTATTAAAAGGAAAAGTTATAGAGTAAGGTATGTATAGGTTACACGAATTATCAGCCCTCTGTTTTGTATCTACTTCTAGGTTGTGCAACCTTGCACAAACAGTGACAGAACTACTGTGTTACTCAAAACACTGGATTTTACCCACAATAATCTTCAGAAGGTGCTGGTATTCACTAATTCAGTAGATGAAGCAGAAATGGTTCATAAGGTAAGAAAGTATTTAAAATTACATAGGTAAGTGCTTTTTTTTAGTTGTTAAGTATGACAAACTAAAATATCTTTGCTTCTGAGAATAGAGGAGTGTGAATTTGGAATTTAATTATTTCTGCTAAAAATAGCCCCAACCCAGCTCTTCTGCCAACTAGAAGAAAGCCTAGCTGACAGGAATGTCTGGCATAGAATGCATTCATTACTAAATTCTTAACTACATTCTGTCTGTCAGGTTGGAACTTTGAGTTGAATCAAACTGTCTTTTTTCCAGTAAAAGTTCTGTCTCTTAATTCTATTTTTGACTGTTTCCAGGAGTGGTATGGGGGGAGAAAACTTAAGTCACATGTTAAGAAGTTCTGTTATGTTGCTTTCTACTTTGGAGTAGTTGAAATTGTAGATGGCTGTTTCTCTCAGATTTGAAAAAACATTTTCTGTCATCTGATGAAAGTCTAGAATTTAGTTAAGCTTCAAGTCATAGGGCAAGGGGGGAAGATAGTACGCTTAATAGGTATTTTCTTAAACTGCATAAAACTGCTTCAAAATTATCTGCAACAGAACAGTTTCCCACCTGTTTTTCTGGGATTGTAGACTCTGCATTTCAGAGGTGGAGACTAAGAAGGTGTTTTCCTGTAGTAGTTCTTTCTTCAGGTATTTTATCAATGAATATATATAACAACATAGCAATACAAAATTTCTTCTGTACTTTCATTGTCTCTTTGCTCATCCTCCAACAGTGCAAAGTAAAAGGAGTGCAATCTGATTTGACTGGGAACCAAGAGATCAGAAACAGTTCTGTTAAGCCTTGGTAGGGTGATGGGGATGATATTGCGAAAGGAGGCAAGCTATGAGGATATTAGAACTAAAACCTTTAGTGATAGCTTCAGGGATGGGATAGCAAAAAGATGTGTGGCTGGATTGTTCAGATGTCCCAGGAAGAGTTATGTCTGAAATGTGAGAAGAAGCTGGAATAGATCCTGTGATATTTAAAGGATTCTTCTTATGTAAACGTTAGCGTATCTGGAATGTGTAATCTTTGATGATTGTTAATGGAAGCAAATCTGGTTTTGTCTTGTGGCTTTACAACACTGATTCCTTGAATATTTGAGGGTTAATTTCTTCAAGCATATAAAAACAACCCCATCACCACTTCAAGGAAGAGTGTTTATTGATACTAAAGAAGTGTTGAAGCTGTTTGTAGAAATCCTTCTGTATAACAACTTCAAATATCTTAAACAGTCTACAAAACTTTAAGTGCTAACTTAGTTCATTTGATGTGCTGGTTTACCAAATAGCCATGGCTTTTGTAGGGATTAATTTGTGAACCTAGAACTTGACAAATACATAAAGCCTTTTGAGAATACTACATTCATGCAAATTAAGTATGGGTAAATCAATAAGGGGTTTTTAGTGCTTTTTCTGAGAGACTAAAACTTGAGTCTTTATGTTGTTAGATGATAGAATTGACTTAGAGAGGACACCTAATGGTGGTAAAAGGCTCAAATGGAATTTGTACTTTCTTAAAGATCTGTTTAATAGGAACTGTCCATGGGAACCCTGAGTTTTATTAGTTTTCTTTTGTACAGGAAATCAATAAGATTAATCTCCATAATCTCAATTTTCTTTTTTTTCATATAAGCAAAATAAATTTCATTAACTCAAAAAAAAATGTTTTTCCAGTAGCTAAAGTATGCTACATACTAATAAGATATACTGTTTATTAGAGCAGTTGTTGCTATACTGGAAGAATGTATAACTTTTTACTTTATTATCCAGGCACTGAAGAGCAATTCAATATTTTCCTTGAAAATGCATAAAGAGAGTGAGTTTAATTTAAAGTATATCTTAGAGCAGTGGACAAAAAAGTGTAGCTCTGGCACTCGTGTTGTGTTAGGTGAGTATTTTCTTTTTGTCTATTTGTGATTATGTCTTGATGGTGACTCGTTCTACGCTGAATGCTTACACTAGATCATCTCATCACTTCCACAGGGTCAGTTCCCTATGAATTCTTTTTAGTTATCCCTTTACTTACTAGTGCTACAGCTAGTCTTTTTTTCTTTTTTTTTTTTCTTCATTGTTGTTCCAGGGTCCCAGGGTTAACTGCTGTGAGGGAAAGCCTTACTTATTAGAGGGAACATAAAGGGGGGGGATTTTATGCATTAGTTAAAAGAATTAGTAGTACTTCCAGAGAACTTAGGTGATTCCACAATTTTCTCCTACTACAGAAGATATTTTCAGTTGAAATAATCTAGAAACTCCGAAGACTTACTGTAATAATTTATTGTATGTTCTGCAAGAATTTTACTTTTCAAGTTGTTGGCAGTAGCAAAGACTCTTACCCAGTTTCAGACTTATTTTCTTCTGTTTTGTACATCAAAAGCAAGAAGATTGACTTAATTACATCTGCTTTGTGGGTTCATACAAAGGTATTAGCATTCCTGTATTACATGAAGTGTTTTTTATCTTACTCTGGTGAAGTACTTGGCTGTGGGTAATTCTGTTTATTCTGTGGTACTGATGTGAGATACAGAATTATGCTAGATTATTAGAGACTAACATGAAACACTGTTTCTGCCATATGCTTGTGAAGTGTATTGACTGAAGAAACATAATGCCTTATATAAGTGTATTGGGAAAAGACCTTTTTCTTAATTCTTAAGTCAATGGATGGGGAGAGGGAACAGCCATTGCTATGTTGTATACTTCACATGTTTGAAGTATCACCTTGTGTGTGTCAAAGTATTCTCTTATGTGTGTATATGTGCTTAGTTTTAACAGATGATTGCCTGCAGTCTCTGGGAATTACAGATGCAACTTGCGTGATACATTTCAGTTTTCCTTCTCCAAGAATTTTTGGTCAGCGTCTACACAGCATGTCTGACAATTTCTGTAAAGTCATAAAGGTTTGAGTAAATCTTTAATGGGTTACAACTGCATTTTATTAAGTGGTGGATACATAAAAGCTTTTAAAAAATACAATTTTTTTTCTTTAGGATTCTTCTGTAGATCAGGAATATACAAAGGCAAGGTCAGTTATTCTGCTAACAGAAAACTGTGCATGTCATGCACTTGGGATCCTGCGCTATTTGCAGCATGCAGAAGCTGAATTTCCACCAGAACTGTATGATTTTAGTGCCAAGATGCTAGAAGCTGAAGAAGATAAGAAATTTTCACGGCCACTGTGTACCCATCTTAAAACATTTGGGATTTGCAAGTAAGGAAATATCAAGTTTTCTTGATGCCCATACTGACTCAGGAGGGCATTGTATGCCTTGAATTAATGACTGCTTCTATCTCGTTGATGAATTATCCTGTTGGATACTTTTATTCAAACCAGGTTTTGCTCATGACTTTTTTTTCTGTTCACTGTTGGCATCTGTTTTGCTCTTCTTAGGTGCTTTTATGAAAACAAAAATATTAATGTTGTTAGGGAGACCAATCATACGTAGTCTGACTTAGTAGCATAATTATAACTCCTGCCTACATGTACTTGAGGGAACTTTAAGCCATTGTTTTGATTAGTATTCTAACCATAATTGCACAAGGATTGTGCTTTACTTTCTCCCCTGTTGCCTCCTGTCCCTCCAGAGTAGGTAAGTAGATTATGACTTCGTCTGGGTTGTGTGCAACTGGATTGATTGGTTTCCTCCTTCAGGTACTACTTATAAAGTGTTCTCGGGCTACACTAGAAGTGTAGATAACTGTGGTTGCAAGTAACAAAAAATTCAGTGTTAGTGTTTGTTTTACTCTGAAACAAGTTTTCTGGTGGTTTTTTGTTTTGTTGTACAAACTTTTCCACCAAGAGCTTTTTGACCATTTCTAACCTGCAGAGTCATTGGTGCTATTTGAGACAAATTGAATATTGAGGATTGATGAAATGTTAGTGTTTAAAGCTGTTGTAAGTCACATCAAAATAATTTACAGCTGAAAACAAAGGGCTTTTTTCTAAAACCTTTTTCTTAATATGTAGGAATAGAACAGTGTGTCCAGATCGTCATCAAATTAATTTACAAACAGATGTGCCCCAGAATATACCAGATAGAATTACACAAATGCCTGGATGTGTGACAGTAAGTTGTTACTATTTACCTTGGTTTTGGGTACCAAGAACACAGGTCTTAAATAGCTACTTAACATATTACTTATTTTTTTGTATTACATTAATATTACTGTAGTATATAGACTATACCTCTTGGATATTTGTTATTTTTTTAGCTTTTTCCTCTCCCTTGCATAAATAAGTGTGCCAGATTTTCCATTAATCCTTAGCTTGAATTGAAATTAGTTTGCAGGTGATTGAGCTGACCTCAACAACATCTTCTGTATTGAAGATTCACATTCTGTGGGAAGAGGGTTTGTTCTATTTATTCCTTCCCTCTATAAATTGAGACCATATACTGAAATTTAAAAAGTTAAAGTTCCTATAAACTTAAATTATATTTATTGTAGAGGAAACACAAATTAATCTTTTGGAGTGAAGAGAAGTTGAGGATGATGCATGTTTTGTTGGAAGTGAGGATTTTTTTCCTTAACTGACACATTTGTGCAAACTTGCTGAAAAATGAAAGTATTCTGGCCTTGACATTTGAAACTAGTATTTTCATTTGCTGTATCCATGTATCTGAAATGCTTTTTGAAAACCATTTTGATAGTGTGCTGTTCTAATGGGACTTAATAGCTTCACAGTCATGAAACCTTCATGGTTATTGAGTTGACTTTGCTGTGGTGGTTCTTACGTCCCAGTAAAAGTTTCTATCTCCAGCTCCCCTCACCTGGCTTTTCAGTCCCTTCTATACTGCAGTGTCCTCCCGTACAGCGATGTTGTACAGTCTCTCTCATCTCCTTGTGGCACGATGATTGCCGAGGGCAAGCGTGTAGACATTGGTGCTTCCTTCCAAAGTTAGCACTTGGGTCTTAGAAGTGCTAGGTGCTTTCTGTTTAGATGAGCTGCTTCCACCTTCTTCCTGCCCTGTCTTTTCTAGAATTCAGGTGCCTTCAGGTCAGTTAATGGATGTTATCCATTCCCAAAAGTCATAGGTTATTAGAATAGAAAAAAAGAACAACTGAGTGGATTCCTTGGTGTCGCTCTGTTTCTGCCTAATAAATGAGCTTTTGTTGGTAGTTACGAGTTCAAACCCTTTGATGACCTATATGTATCCAGTTTTAGTGCCAGATGAATTTGCCAGATTTAGTGGACAGATTTCATTACACTCCTGTTAGAAACTTGCACTTAACTTGTGAGGCACTCGAGACTGTAGTTGTGGCCTCTTCCATTTCCACATCTACTCCTACTGACTGCAGAGCCTGGTTGTCTGTCTTACAAATCAGTTATCACTTCAAGTATTCACTTTCTTTTTTTGTATGGGTTATATGTTTCCGTCCTTAAAGAACTTCAAGTCGCATTGTGCTTTTTTAGGATCTTTACGAAGTGGAAATTACTTTCTGGTCTTCTCACTGTCCTGTCTGGGCTTATACATGCAGCTGTATCTCAGTACTTCTGCCTGACATGACCCTTTGGACGGAATGCACCCACCATTTTATACACCGGTGTTGATAGTATATTTATAATTTCTCATTTAAGTAATTTTAGTGCAAAAAGAGTTAAGGCTTCATGCTTCCCCAGTGAGTTCTTCTAAACTCACTGTAAGGTTGGAGAACACTTAGAATTAAGCTTGAACGGTGTGCAATGCTGTAGTGGTTAGTAGCTTGGCAGGTCCATAGTATAGTTCACTGGTGCTCATTTCAGTGGAATACCACCAACTGAGACCTAACAGTTCTTGCTCTATAAATTTCTGTCCACGGTAGACTGGACTATGAGCAATTAGTATTATTCATAATCTTACGAATAGCATAATAGTAACTCATAATAGTCTGAAATGTGTGTATGTAGCAGCATCTCTGTCACCTCTTTGGGCTGGAAAGAGGTACGTGATCTTGAATATGAAAACTTAAATTTCATTAATTTAAGAAATCACCCAGTCTTCCTTTTTTCTAATGTATTTTATACTTTCAGATACTGCCTCTCTACATTGTAAATGCAACAAACTACTTTGGTCGAATAGTAGATAAACAAAAGGACCAATATACAATTCTTGCTGAAGAAATTAATGAGTATTTTAAGAAACCTAGTAATAAAATTTCTGTTAAAAATGTGGAGAAGCTAGCGTTTTATGGATTATGTGAGAAAACACTTTTCCACAGGTAAAAATGTTGATTTTTTTTTTAAAAAAATTATTCATGTGCACTTCTTTATAGAAAGTAATTTTAAATTTTTATTGTTTACTTAAAAAAGTCAACCCACCCCCAAAACCAGAAAAAAAATCACTGCTATTCAAATCATTCTTTAAAAAGCTATCTCATATTCTTTTAGTTACGAAATGGAAAACAGAATAACTACCCATATGTATGCATAGTTAGATATTTTACTATGAAAATATCATTTTCTTAAACAAGAGTAGATTAAAAAGTTTTTTACAATTAATTATATGAACAATAATTCTGTGTTTCCTCTCCTACTGTATGAAGGGTTCAGGTGGTCGAGATTTCCCCAAAAGAGGAGGGTAATTTCTTTAATGTCAAAATTAAATACATAGATGAAGGCAGAACAAGTCAAGTTCAGAGCTATCAACTGCTTCACTTACCTGCAAAGTTTCAGAGTCTGCCACCTCAGGCTGTGGAATTCATAGTTTGTAGAGTGAAACCCATTGATAATGAAATTGAATGGAACCCAAAGGTAATATTTATCAAGTTTTTCATGGTATTTCCTTAGAAGTTCTTCAATTTCTCTGTGTGTTATTTTCTAAAAGAAAAGTTATGAACTTCAAATTTAGTTACCAAGTTTCATTGCCTATTAGTATTACCAATAAATATCTGCTATTGGGACAGAGTCCGAGAAGTCTGTTTTCATGTTTGTTTTCCTACAAAATAAGAAAGTGAAATTTACAAGACTTTCTTCTCTATGGTTCAGATGCTTCTTCCAGAACAAGTTATTGCTGCCTTTCAATCTGTGGCGAGTAACAGGGGAAGGGTAGCCTCAGTAAATTGACCTGTGTTTGGGTATTCTTCCATTAAGGAAGCTGCTTCCTTAAAGGCTAGTACTATTTTAACCTACAATAAAGTTGGAGTGTTTCACTAGTTTATTCAAAACTCTTATTATTTATTTATTAAGGTCTGAAGATTGTTTCATTATAATTAAAATAACTGTAAAGCTATGTTGGTATACATTTCAAGTGCAGTGAAAATTTGTTTTTCCCAGGTAACTCATTATATTAATCACAAAATTAAAGGAAAACTACATGAAGCAAAAATAGTACATACCTTGGGAAATACAGCTTGGGTTGATCCAATGGTAGGTATAAAATTGTAGCATTACAAAATATTTGTATCTTAAACTCCTTTGTAACAAGAACACCCATTCGTCTTTTTCCTTCTGTCTGTTCCTATTTTAATTCTATTCTACATGGTATTCACATAATACTGTCCTGGGGAGCTGACTCGTGCCCCTGCTTGAGCCAGGGGAATTGAGTGAGATGACTTCCAGAGGTCCCTTCCAACCTCAACCATTCTGTGATAAATATGTATGGTTGCATATAGATGGAATACATGACTGAGTAAACTTGAACTTTAAATCTGGAGAGCTGAATATGCACCGGTAACAGAGCACCTAATTAATTATAAATGTCATCTAGACTATTCCACAAAGTTAACAACAAAAGAATATTTTGGAAGTACTAGTTTTTAGGGGTTTGTCTTGTAAAATCAGTTCTGTAGTTCATCACACATTCCTCTGAAAGAATAAAACTTTGATCCTCCAAGATGGTTTGGTGATATCTAAGACCTCTTATACTAGACTCAATTTATTCTGTTTATATTTCTAAGTCTTTACCATCTTTTATGGTTCTTGTACTATTTTAGAGTTAATTTTATTCTATATTTTTCTGCAAATTTAAAAAACACTTTTAAGCTTTTTTGCTTATTTTTCTTGATGAAAATAGAAAGAATGGATGTTCTTGGATATTTTTACAATTTTACTATACTAACATCTAGAAGACTTCTTTGTCTTGCAGAGTGTTAATGCATAGTATTGTGAGTTTCTTCATAAACTGAATTTCTTTGTCAGCATTCAAAAGAGGACCCATAACCATTAACTGGATATAAAGGCTGTGATTCTGGCTTTTCAGATTTATTTTTTTTTTTTTTTTTACGTCTTCTCATTGCAGTAATTTCAGGCTTCTGATGAACATGCTTTAATTATTGGTTCTCTGAGTTGACTTTTTAGGGTTTCCTGAAATGAAAATGGTACGGTCAGTGCCATGTTTGTATTGTTTTTCTGCCAGTTCCCTAGGCTGTGAGAAAGGCAGTACTGGCCTGGACCAATTATTCCTGTTGGTAGTGCTGACGGGGAGGTGGTAACTAGGGAAAAGTTAGAGAGTATGTCATCCATATGATGATATTTCCTCTGACTATTCTCCTATTCTCCCAAAACTTTGCAGGTAGGAGAGTGCCTTAGGGCTGTGTTTTACTTGAAAGTTTGGTTTGTGGGTTTTTTGGGGTTTTTTTTTTTTTTGAAAGGCAGGAATCTATTCTGACACTTACATCAAAGGACAAAGATCAAATGCTTTTTAAGCCTTTACTAATGGCATGAACAAGCTAGTTGCATTTTTATGATGTCTGTTAAGAAATAACTTCATCTTATGAGTAAGGAGTTCTGTGAAGAATTGTTATCAAAGGGATTTTTTTTTATGTCTGGGCAAGTTCATCAGAAGGGCCTCCCTACATCTAAGGATTGTGATGTGCTTCTTGTGGCTGGTTGGTCCTGCTAAAAAGTACAGTAAGTTATTCCTGTGTGTTGGAATGGATCATGCAGTGTTTTCCATCTGACCAAAAAATAAAGTGGAAGGAGAAAATTATCTGGAATTAATTCTCTTTAGTAGTTTCTTTTCCCATATGGTGTATCTCAGCCTCTCTCTGATTTCTAAGCTTTTGCTTTTGTTTAACATTTTTCTTACCATGCTCCCCTCCCCAACAGTTTTATTGTTATTTGGGTCTAGAAGTTACTCTGTGTGGTGTATATTTTGTCTGTAACTTGTGTAATCAGAGCTAGGATTACTTCATTGCTATTTTGTAGCTAGTTCCATCTAACAGAACCTAGTTACTTAAGCCATTATCACAGTGAAAAAGGTGGTGATACTTTGAAAACAATTAAATGTGCGTATGCTCCTGTTTGAAAACCAGAGCAAACGAATTGCTTTACAGGTATAAATGGGGGTATATTTAAAGTTTTACTTAAAGAACAGCTTGGAGTTGGAGAGTGATCATTTATGAACTGTGGTTTCCATTTAGTATGTTCTGTAATTCAAGGTCCGGGTTACCAGGCTTCCAGATTTGAAGATGTCTGTCAATGAATACAACGTGCGATCTGAGATTTTGTCTATGGGTCTGGGAACTGACAATCCAGAACATCTAATACAACTTCAGAAGTTGTGCGGACGCATGAAGGTATTGGATCATGCAAAGAACTTGGAGCCTTTGTAAGTGTTTACAAATTTTTTTTCGCATGTACTTTACTAGGGAAAAAAATCTATTATTTTAACTGGATAAACTCATAACTATAATCATAACTCATGATTAATATTACTGAATGTGACTTACGTTTAAACACGGAGACAATAGTGTTTGTGATATGTCTGCTTTCCTTTAACTGTTCTTTAGCCACATAATCATCATAGAAAGAGAAATACCAATTCTAGAAAATGTTAGAGTAGTATTTGCAGATAGTCAAGTTTATCATAAAAATATGGAGTCTGAATTCAAGTTCTGTTATCTTTTATTGTGATCAGTGGCTTTTTTGAAGAGTACAGTAGAGCATATTGTTGGTGTTTGTACAACTGCAGAGTTCAACCTGGAAAACAAACAGTTTACTTTAAAAGGATTAGGGCTGTATATTTAATGAGTATGGCTACATGATGGTTTTGGCAGTAACAGCACTGTACGTTTGTTTTGTTTTTTCTTCTTGATGTGTAAACTTTTAGAACTGAGTAAATAGTGTATGTGGTGGAAGGGCACACCTCACTGTGGTCTGCACCGGATCCTAGGACCCTTGATTTAAAATGCTTGTGAGCAAGACATCTGTAGCTCTTTTCTGGCCTCTCTGTGGCATCTTGTTCAGGAATTTCTTCAGCCACTTATTCTTCAGTTTGGAAAGCCATTATTGAAAATATAATTTAAATGCATTTGTCTAACCAACCAAGTTTTTTTAAATATTTACAAGGAAGAGAGAAATCTCAAATATATTCTTTCAGAGAGTAAATACTGCTTCATAAAAAAAAGGTCCCTGGAATACCAGCAGGGGCACTATATGTGCTGTCTCAGGGTTGGGCAAGTTAATTAAGGCTATTGTTTCTGTGGCTTAGCCAGTCAACAAGATGAGGAAGGCCTAACCCCCTTCATATTCCATTTCCATCTTAGGTTGAGGTTCCTGCACTTCTATCTAGAACTGTACCGGAGTTTAATCTTAACTAAGGGATTTGGCTTTTCCCGTATTTTGTTCAGTCTTAAAAGTCTTTGAGACTGACATTTGCACTGTTGATGCTTGGAAGGATTTTTTTCAGATTTTATTCCTCACAAAGGACTCTTGGGCTCTGAGGTTTCTGCTACCTTGAGCAGAACCTTTTTGAATTTATTTCTTGTTCCATGCTGTTACTGAACCAGGGAGGTTGGTATCTTCCTAATGGTCACCAGAACATGTAATACTAGAGACCAGACAACTTTATTGTGGTGCTATGTGCAACTGTTCCATCTCAAATATCTGCAACTGCTTGGACTACTTTTTGCAGACTCACTAAGCCTGATACTACTGTTGAAACTTTCAGAACTTACTGCAGGCTTCTTTTTTTTTTTTTAAGTAAGGTACTAGTTAAATAAAGGGGACCCAAAGAGCTCCTGTAAGGTGAAGTTGACTCAGTAACTTAGTTTATGGTTTTTTTGCAGGAATATCATCTCTCTGCTGCAGAATATGCAGTTACATGTTGGTTGTGTTGATTTCAGGTGCTTCATTGCAGACTTTGCATACAAAGCTTTTGTCTAACTTCATGCTCTATTTGCCCAGTTTTCAGCCCCCTACCTTTCAAGTCTTTCTTCAGCTTGCGAGGCACCTCCTTGCTGGGGGGCTGTTCTTAGGGTTTCTGTGTGGCATGTGACTAATTAAACAGTTTTGTAGAACCTTGGTTGCTTTACGGTAAGATTAGATTCTCTCAGACTTTGGCTTTCCAAAGCTATTCAGTAAATCATAGGAGACTTGATTTTTTTTTTTTTTTTAAGTTTGATTCCTTCAAGTACACTAACTCGGAAACAGTTTCGAAAAAGTACTCTAAGTTGAACTTGCTGTGCTCTACTTTACTTAGCCTCAAAGATTTGTTTCGTTGGAGTTATTTGGAAGAGGTGATAGGCATTTTTAAAGGTGGAAGTGGTTAAAGGTATCTCATCTATGATTAAAATTACTTTAATCCCTTGGGACATAGATTAGTAAGATTTAGGTAAGCTGTGTCAGTTCTGAATAAAGATGGCTGCATAGGTATTAGTACTAAATATTCAATATGAGTTAATTTAAAATTAGTGTTTGTTTATGCAGCCTGAAACATGGAAGAAGGTATTTTTCATTTGGACAGATGAGTCAGTGTTTCAAAAATTATGCAACACTGAGTTCTTCTCAGTAATATTTTGACAGAGACTTCCTAGGCTGTTGCAGAACAGTGTGTCGTGGTGCGTATCTCTAAGCTCTCTGTTGCAGTGTTTCCGGAGTCTTGAGTCCAGATGGTGAAGCCCTTAGCTATACAGCTGGAAAGCCAGATGTCTGTTACTAATAAGTGAAGAACTTTGAGTATTCTGAAATTCTTACTTTTTCCAAGTCAGAATGAAATATGACCAAAAAGACCTCAAACCTACTGGAATTCTTTGTGAAAGAGAATAATTTTCCTATGTAGGTTTATCACACACAGTAAGGCCAGTAGCTTTTTATGATTCAAAGGAAATGCTGGTACCATCAGAATTTTAAATGTTCTCCTACCAAAACAAGGACACTTGGATTTCTGTATAAATGCTTCTTACTGAGTTACTGAAGTTCAGCAACCCTGTTATGAGATTTACAATTTGCTGAAGTGCATTTTATTGTATTTTTTGCATATATTAGAATGAAAAACTTAAGGATTTCCAATTATGGTGATTAAACATCTTTAAACCCTTTCTTTAAACCCTTTCTTTTAAAAATGTCTTTTTCTGTGTTCAGAAGCGTAGAGGAAGATACAGCTGGTCCAGAGAATGTGTCCATTCCACAGAATAAGTCAATACAAGAAAATGCTACTGAAACCTCTGATTCTTCTAAAATTACTTCTAAGAATCATGCACGTGGTAAATCTTTTCTTAATTTCCAAAAATACTTAAGCACCTAGCTTTAATTAAAGTTTAAATGTCACACTAAAAGTCATTTTACTAAATGCGGACTTCTCTAAGTATACAGAATAGCACCATATATCTAATGTCTACGATAAGCCACAAATACCTTATAATTAGCAGCCTGGAGATGCTGTGAGAGTAAGCCATATGAATATAGCTGTATTACTATTTGGAAAATATTCTGTCCTTGAGAGACTCAGAATTGTTTGGCTCTGAATGGAACGCATGAGCAGGAAATCTCTCCTGTAGAGAGGATGAATATTTTGCTGTCAAAGGCCATAGGGTTTAAGGAAGCTTGAAATCTGTTGAAATAGGAGGTGAATAACAGCATTGTCCTCTGGGAGGTTGGCTTTTTTTTTTTTTTTTCAAGATTCAAGGTGTATAAAAGGGCACTTTTTCCTTTTTATTCTAATGCTCAAGGATGTGGTATTCAGTCAGTAGAGGCTTAAAAGCTCATGGCTTTATCAGATAATAGAAGGGGGACAAAGGATGATCTGGCAGCAGTTGGCATGCAAGTTTGGAGCAATGAAAGCTGAGTAAAAAGTTGCAGCAGCCGGAAATCAAATGAGATTCTGGAGTGCTTATCACAGAAGGCTTTTTTCCTATTGAAGTAGAGTGACTGTAATGCCACATTTCAAGCTGTGATGGTAACATCAGTATTGGTTGTTTCATCCCTGAAACTTAGTCAAATAGCATGTTTCAGGTTTCAAATAAATAATGTCTTGAAACTGGAAAAGCCTTTACCTGACCTGGAAAACTCCATTTTCGGTGGTGGTTTTTTGTTGGTTTTTTTTTAATTTTCTTAGACAAAGCTTCTCTTTAGCTAAAAATTTCAGTTAAATTATTACGGTTTTTTTAATTTTCTTAGACAAACTATAATACTCTCTTTAGCTAAAAATTTCAGTTAAATTATTACCTTCATGGAGTCTTTCCAAATAGGAAATACTCAATATAAATGCCAAATACAGTCTTGCTGTAGCAATTTGATTGCTAGCAAGTTACTTTTATGATAGTATTCGGGTATTCCGGAAGTATCTGGTTCCTATAGTATAGGTAAGTATAAACTGTTTTTCTGGATTTCTTATTTTTAGATGGTGTAGCTCAAGCTAAGGAAGCAGAAGACTCTACCCTGCATCAGCATAAATGGTACAAAAATTCAGAATGATTTGTTCCTATGCTTGCTTTTGTTATGTGAACTGCCAAACAGGACAATCATCCTTACTGAGATTGTTTTGTGAGTAAATAGGGTATAATACAGGTAGAAGTATTCTGTTACATCACTGTTGAGCTTGAGGTTACTGTTGCTGTTAGATATACATGTATATACACACATCATCTTGTGAATCCCTTGAGTAACTTAGATGGATCTTTTGCTCACTCCTGAAAGCTAACTTTATCTGTTGAAATTACATAATCGTTGATTAGAAACCATAGTACTAGGAAGTGAATGAAAGCAAACACTTTCTCAGCTCAGTCCACAGGTATAAAATACCAGCTCTGACTCGCGCTTGCCTGGATTATGTTTTAACCAAAGATGGTCCTATTTGAGGTCTAAATTGTAATCCTACCCTTCTGTCTGTGTATTGGTATTTAATGACATTAATCAGTTTTGTGTCTCTCCCCTTAATGTGAGTCTGTTCTTGGGGGCGGGGGAAGGGGGATTATTTTGAGAATGTGTCCACAGCACAAAATTATGGCCTTTTTCTTTTTTCTTTCATTTCTTTCTTTTTATTTTTTTCTTGTTGTTTGAAAGTGTATCTGTTATCCATACTCTTTTGTGGATAGGACAATTTCTGTTGATAAATAATTTGACAAGCATGCAGTAGAAATGAATGCTAGGTTTGTTTGTGATTGAGTATGCCGAGGGACACCTTAGGTGTGGTTTGTGGGGAAAGTCAGCAGATAGTGGATCCTGAGAAGTTTTTAAATTTCTTGCACGCTCTGGGACTAGGTGGGGCTTTCCTTTTGGTGGCTTACTCTTTTTCTTCTACTTATTAATGCTAATTATGGGTGACTAACATTTTTCTTGTGCAAATACCAGAAGTATTTTGTATTCTAGCCTATTGGAAAAGTTGTTGGTAGGGTGATTAAGTAGACATGTATCTCCTCCTGTAGCTTCGCTAGCACAAGCTTAAGATCTTTGTAATATATGTGATAAGTTGAGGTATGGCTCAGCAGTTAAATTAATGAGAGTTTGGATATGACTGAGGGTATGACAAAGGAAGTAACCTGAATGAACAGATATTGTAGTCTGCTAACAGGATTTATCTTTCGCTGGTTAAAACTTTTCAGCACTTGGGGGCAGTTTGAGGCATAACATCTGTAGAATAAACGGTTGAAAACCTTGATGAGAAACGTGTATTTGTGTCTGTGATCAGTTGAGAAGTTTACTTTGTCTTTCAGAGGTTGGTCTTGCTAGTTACCTTTTTCTTTGTCAAGATTAGACTATGGTAGCATCCTTAAATGAGGCAGTAAGTTTGATTCCTTTGCATATCAGAGTTAATGGAGTGTGTCTCCCTGCTTGAACTAGTAGATGTTCTCCTCCAAAGACTGAGATGGGAGTACTTTTGTAGCAAGCTTGGCTGACATCCTATCACATGCTTTCCTGACACTGCTATTCTGTGTCAAATTATTACAGTTGAGTACACTTACAGATGCTGAAACTCATCTGGTTGGTTGTAACCTAATGGGGAAAATTCTGGCTTTACGTGAGACAGCTTGCCTAAAATTTGGTTGTTTTCTATTTTGGAAAAAATCCAATTAAACTTTCTTTATTTTAGCTTTTATCCAGAAATAAAATGGTTTCAAAACGAAGAGACTGTTACAGTGAAGGTAAAAATAGAAAGTGTAGCTGACTGTAAATGTGAGTTTGCTAAAAAGAAGGTGGTTTTCAGGTAGGTTTAAGAAATTTAAATATAATAAACACAACATTTGACTGTCAGCTTGCATTTAATGTTTAACTTCTTTATAATGTAGTGCTTGTTCAGGAGACAAACTTTATTTGGCTGACATGGAGCTGCATCAATATATACTTGCAGAGAAGTCTACGTGTGTGATTAAGGATAAAGAGGCTATTATTGTTCTTGCAAAAGAGAAGAAAGGAGTATGGTGCAAATTACTGAAGAACAAGGTGAAGTGGAAATTGAAAATTATTAAATGTTCTGAACATATTCACTGTGCATCAGTGCAGATATTTCAAACAATGTTTTTGTCAACAGAATCCTCACGTGTCTTTTGATTTTGAACATTGGGAAGATTTTGAAGATAAAAGCCCTTTTCCAGTTGGTAAGGAATGAACAAGCTGGTACTTATAATGCATAAAATGACTGGCATCCTCACTTTTTATAGGTTTTATCTGAAATACTCATTTATTTCAGGTTTGTCATTCTTAGCTGGCTTGCTCAAATTCTCTGAAAACACATGAGAGGACCTCTACTAGCAAACTATGGGCAGCAGGGTATTTTTCTGCTGGAATATCACAAAGAGCAGTTTGAAGTAGTTTTTAGTGGTTTGGTCTAGTTTGTAGTCTAAAATGTGGGGGTTTTGTTGGTTTTGGTTTTTAATACTACTACATATTTGTTCTGAAGTTCTTGGTTTTTTTCTTGCTTTACAAATGTTACACTTATTAATTACTTCTAGGTACTAAAAAACTGCATTGCACTGCTGCAGTAAGTGAAGAACTGGTTGACTCCTCAGAAGACAGTGGAACAGAAAGCGATGAGTAATTTGGAGACAGATCTTTCTTCTGATAAGAATTATTCTTCAGAATAATGTCCCTTGCATGATTATTTCCCCTAAAATTAATAATACTAAACATACATGTTGCAGAACTGTCCTTAATTTTAGGAGGAAAAGAAGTGAACAAAGCCCTTTGGGTGCTGGGAGTCTGAAGAAATACTCCATAGAAGACCATTATGTGTGTTTTCCAGTGCCTTCACTTTTAAATTGTTGGCTTTAATGGTGATGTGCACATACATAAGTGTGCCGTCGAAACAGTAAAATCTAAAGATTAAGCTTGGGTTGTAAAGCAGTTGAGTTTATTAGTAACTACAGAGCTTCTAGTTTACTTACCTGAGTGAATTTGCTGTTAGCAATAGTTAGTAATTTTTGAAGTTTCACAAATGCAGATGATCTGTCAGTTGTTCCTACCATATCCCTCATTTTTGTACAGTATCAGTTTGTTGTCAGTTCTGCATCGAGAAATGATACTTCAACTCCAATGGCAATTTTTATTACTTGATTGGAAATATGTTGACTTGGTGTGAAATATTGTATGGTACAGCTCACTGTAGTAACTAACTGTTGTACAGCTTTTGCGGCACAAGTGCTGTGATAGATTCAGTATTTGTTTTCAGTTTGACACTTTTCATGAATGCTCTTATTCATTCCCTCTCATTTATCTAAACCTCTCTTCTTTGCAAATTAATAATAAAATCTTGTCTGTTTAGCTCTAATGCTTTGCCTTTTAATATACTATCTTTCAGTAAATATTTTTTCACTGTTAAATTTTTGCCCATCCAGAACATCTTGCAGTGAAGTAATAATGTAAAAGAGTAAAAGATACCTATACCAGATTCATTTATTATAAATCTCTTTGCATCTGTAGATGTTAAAGCACACTAGCTTCCCCAACATAGCTATATGGTGATTTAGAATAGAGACTTAACTTCACAGATTTATTTTAAGAAGCCTAAAATTTTGTATTCTTGACTAGGAAGAATATACTTGCTTCTTGAGGATTGTTCTTTCTAGAAACATTGGGATGTCTTTACTTCAAGAAGGGGAGAAGGACTGTATTAATATGTTTACACTGACAGCTACAGTTTTTCTAATACTAGCATATAACAAAAGCTGCTGCTTTCTGAATATTTAAGAATATTGATGACGCCAGTGGAAAACTGCCATGTGACAGAAACAGTTGTAATTGTTAATATATGGTTAAAAAAATTAGTGCTGTTGGGAACTTGACTAAACTGAGCTTAATTATAACCTTCACCTGAGTACCAGTACTTGCAAAGCTGTAATTGTTGTAAAGTACTTAAGGAAATAACTAATGTAACTAGTTTTGGTCTTGCTCTGCATTGTGATGCAAACAGAAGACTGTCAAATCACCTAATTGAAAAAAGGGAGATGGGGTGGGGTGTCTTCCTTCATGTCTTTTGTTCTTTGACTTGTCTGATACCTAAATATAATGTAAGGTGATTTTTCTGCTAGTAGATAAATTAGTGGGTTATTTAATATGCATAAATATCTGTGATTCTTGTCTGAAAAGTAAGACACCTTATGATGTAGAAGCAAAAGCTGGTTTTAGCCATATATTCTTAGCAGCTGCCAAGAGCCAATTTATAAAGAACAGTGTAAAAAATGTAGTGGTACATTCCAAGAATATTCTCTTGGTCTCAAGCAATTTTTGATGAGGGTCTTCATGAGAAAGAGGTTTTCTGTGGAGTTCTTACTTGTATTAGTTCAGTTGCATTTTGGAACCTACATCAGCTTCTGACATTTCTCTTGCACTAAGGAAGTCAGTAGTCAATCAACATAATATGTGAAGAAAGATTCCCTACCCCCCACCCCGTTTTGAAGCCATCCTTGCTCTGTCTGCTTGACATTCTGTACCCTCAAGATGTATTAGGAACAGATAGTTTGCTTTTCCCATCTTCTTGTCGCTTCAGACTCTGCCTATGGACCCCTCTGATAATTTTTCCCCGCCATCCTCCAATCAGGTATCTCTATTTCAGCCTTCACATTTGTAGCAGATAGTCATTCCTTATACAAAAGTATTCTGCTCCTTTGGTCTTTCCCTGAACCTTATAGTTCTGTTTGAAGTGATACTTCTAAAAACTGGTTTTTGCCAACTGAGCTAGGGGAACAGCAGCTATAAGTGTGACTGGGACAAAACACTGGCAAGTAGGCACTTTATACACAATGACATTATTACTATTTTGTTTAGGTCTCTATTGCCTGCCTTAGTCATTCTTAACCTTTTTGCTTGTTTTACCCTGATGGCATGTGGAGCTGAGATTTTCATGGATCTGACTATAATCGCAAAATCTCCCTCAAATTAATCAGAGCCCATCATTTTTATATGTACCTTTGGGATTGCTCTTCTATGTAGGTAGATGCAAAATGGAACTTAAGGTTCCTTATATAGAAACTTAAGTTTTATTTCTTTGTAGCTGCAAGATGATAGAAATAGCTTCTTTGTGGAATCTGCTAGGCTAGAGTTAGTACGAACTTAGCTCTTAAGCCAGTTGCTTAATATTCTTATACGTTTAGGTTGAATGTGCTTAACAGTTGTTGAGAGTTGTGCTTTCAGTATAAACAGTCTTTCTCAATCACTTTAAAATATTGACAAGTGACTTGATAAAATTCTTTCATTTATCCATTTGCACTGAGGGAATATAGAAGTAAAGAATGTTATTGAGAAACCTTAAGTTTCTTGGGTAGGGAAATAAAAGCTGCTTACATCTATATATTAATGTAGTATCTATTTTTCATATCTTATTTTCATCAGCTAGCAAATGGAGTGTATCTAGGATAATGAAGTTACCTCTGTGAAGTCACGTTCATGCTGAGGATAACTTCTGTGGCGTTTACTTGCTGTTCTGTAACTTGGATAGTGTTAGAGGAAAGCTAGATACCTGAGAAATTAAGCTTTATCTTGTTTTAATTAAAAAAAAATAAAAAAAGTCAGCCTCTTATCTTCCTGTCAACTGTGCTTTCCATTTTTACTTGATTCCCACTTCCTCAGTCTACTTTTTGATAGCTGGTGTTTGGTCTGAGAATGGGGTTAGTCTGGTTTTACGTTATTTCTGTCCTTTTGGCGTGGCCTGTTGAATGTGATGCTGTAAATGATAACTGCTTTGTTCTTTCAGCAGCGTGATCAAAAGTATCTTGATGGTGTTTGTGGTAAGTTTTGCCATCTTCATAACTGAAAAGCTCCTCGTGTTTATTTTGAGTAATTCTAATGCAGAAAACAAGTTAACATAAGGTATTAGCAAACAATGGACACTGTAATCTCGCTCAGAAATCTTTTATTCTTATATATTTAACATTTTTTTGAGTACTAAAGAGTTGCAAAAATAATACACCAGTATGAACATAACAATTTAGAAAGTATATAGGTGTGCCAAACTAAATTGAATCTTCTTCAACCAGTGTAGCACTTAAAAAATACAAACTGGTAAATATAAAATATTTTATTCAGTGACTTCCTCTGCTGGAACAACTTCCAAAAGCATCTGAAGGTGCATAGTGATGGACTCTGAGGAGAAGAAAAAAAAAAAATGTTAGAGGCTTTGAGAGAACAGTATTTCTATGCAGACTTATTTCTAAGTGAGAAAAATTATCCTTGGGAGTAGCTGTCTGCCTCTTCCGTATTCCTATCTCAAACTTAAAAAATAAGGGGTGGGGAATAAAAGCAGTCTTAAGATCCAAGCTGCAACACTGCAGGGTTTCTAAACTTGATCTCAGTGGAGTGCAATGTTTCTAATGGCATAACTGCAAAATATTTAATCATCCCCAAGGGGCAGGAAGGATGGATGATAGATTTTTAAGTCTGTAGAACTACTAATTCTGTCTGTTCTGTCTCTTCAGCTGGTTCCATTTTCCCTTTTAGAAATACCTGTGTGTCCTGTTTTCCCTGAGATAGTTGCAAAGAGTTTCTCTTGAGACTATGCAAAATAGTTTTATAAATAGTCACACTAGGTTCTTGCAGCTTTCACTTTACTCAGCAGCACTGTGGCCGTAATGCTGTTAACCCTTTCTTTTAAGTATAGCAGAATTGATAACCTGAGCTAAAAGCGAAGTATTTTGCAGCATAAGAATGTATGTCTGCTAATCTTTAGTTAATGGCTAACACAATGTTTTGAAATATGAACAATCAAAAACCAAACTTCCCAGACAAAAAATTTCTGTTCATCTTAAAAGTCAGTTTCCTTGTACTACTACAGTGATATATTGCTTTTTAGTGAGTTAAGTTTTGTTTTTCCTGAAGTGAGGCAACACCTTTTTCACAGGAAGGAGTAAACAACAGTATTTAGTAAAGCTCACTATATGCTGCTCAATGTCTGGAAAATTGCCTCCCTCCACACCCTGCTCGTGTGATTTAGGTGGGATGGACTATCAGCTTCGTTACAGTAATTACTTAAGTATTAGCTGTGCTTACATAGCTTAGCAATGTTCTATTGAATTTGGATCTGGCTGTCTGAGGTATACTTACTTGATATTTTTCGGGGCCAGTTGAACTTAAAATGAACAAAAAGTACATAAACTATAAGTCCACTAAGTATAAATAAAACACAGTACAAATAGGCCAGTTCAGGTGCACTGATGATTGGTGCCAATACCAGTAAAATGGAGACTAATGTCACTATGACTGGAATGATGATGGGTACCTGCAAGATACAAAGCACAAAATTAGTTGTTCATTCTTTTGTTGCTCTTACAGAAGTTGAATATATGAAAGAAGAATATTTTTATTGCCTTATGCAGTTTTTCCTTTTAAAATTTCTGTAATTAGATGGGGCAATTGAAAGAGTAAGAAGAACATGGAAAATTCTTCTGCAAAATGATTGACCAAGATCTCTGTTGATATTGCAAATTGCAGGGTGAAAATTTGTGTTCTAATGAACATGGGACCTGACTCCAGTGCAATGACCTGGGGTCTTATTTTGGGTACTCTTTCAGTGGTAATCTGCTGACTGCAATTTTCCATCCCTGAAAATCTGGCTTGTGCCCATGGTCTATGCAAGTAAAAATAAATGTTATGTCATCTTTTCCCAGTCCTTACAAGCTTTGTCCTAGTGCAAAACTGGAACAAAGGGAACTACAAATAAATGGCTAGGTTTCAGGAAAGGGGGTGGGGTGGGGGGGGACCTAAAGAAGGAGGAGTCTGCCTGAGGATGTTTAAATATCCAAATGTTTAGGAGTAGTTCATGTTTCAGTTTTTATGGGAGTGGAGGAAAAGCCATACTGAATGCTGAACTTACCCTGATTGGTCTCCTGAGTTCCTTTCTTGTAAACCTCATAACAATGAGCGCAAGTATGGTTAAACCATAAAACATCCAGACTGCAAAACTAAAATAATTTATGAGTGTGTCAATGTCACCAGGGATAATATAAATAATAGCAATGGCCCCCTAAAAATGAAAACAAAAATTAGCCATTATAAAAGAAGGCTGAATGAATGTGTCAGTATGGATGTATGTTTATGGTGTTCCAGAGTGTGATCCATGAATGCTTTTGGTTAAACACTTGGGTGTAAGTGTATTGCAGCACCTTTAAAGATAGTGTCCACATTCTGCTAACGTGTTTATTTTTGTGTGCAATCTTATTTCCGTTTAAGTCAAAAGACGTACAATTTGTATGCATTGGTCTGTTGTTGACTGTGTATCTTGGAAGAATATATTTTTAGGTTATTAAAGCTACAGGGACTCAACAGAACAATTGAATATTGAATTTACCTTGTTTTACCCTGAAGATAAGATAAATGGGCAAAATATATAAAAATAACAAGATAATGTATTACTGAATAGAACTGGTTTTAGTGAGATATAAATGCATTCTTAGAAGGAGGAAATAGGGTAGTGATAGCTTGCTTTCAGGCATCCTGTGAAATAAAAGGTTTGCCTAATGCTAATCATTCATTTAATTTTTTAATTTTGTTTTCATCCCGTGGATTCTTAAAAACATTTTGATTTTAAAATTCAGTTCTGGAATGAAAAGTGTTCAAGTTAAGAAACTTGGGGGGCAATTTTCTTGTCTAGATAGTCAAAGATATGTGTCAAGACTGCTGGTAAGAAATTGTGAAAGCACATATTACTGGAGAATTTTTGTTGATAATTTTTCTGTACTTAGAATATATACTCACATAAAACATGATAGCAGGTGCTGGTGTTAAACACTTAACACTGATGTAGGATAGCACCTTTAGCATGTGCCCTTCACGACCTGCAACATAAACAAGTCTGACAAAACAAAAACAAGGCAGTATAGTTAGTGGGGCAACTAGATGTTAAGTGGCGATATTTTAAAAAAAAAAAAAAGTACCATTCATTTTCAGGTTTGTTTTATTGTGTGGCTATATCTGGCTACAATTTCATCAGTATTTCCTTTGATATGCAATGGGATTTAAGGAATATTGTAGTAGACTAATTTATGGGAGACAACAGTATTAAAGCAGTGAACTTGAAATTAATTCTGAACTGGTATTGAAGTAGTGAACTAGAAACTAATTTTGGAATCATTAGTTTGCACATTAAAATTATTTTGGAAAAAAATGTTAGCTCCTGTGTCCCTTTTAATTAAATACTTCATTTTTAATTTGCTTCATATTAAAAAGCTATGTTGACAGTGTTCTGACAAAAAAAATTCTTTGCAGGCCTATCATGTTCAGATGGATTTGAAATATGTTTTTAAACAGTAAATGGAAGCGTTGAACAACTGATAGAAAGGAATAGGTTCTTTTTTTCTCTGTTCTTATCTTTATCATTACTGGTATAGCCATATTCTTACTGGTGATTTTTTTTAACTGTTCAATTCTTAGCTTTAAACTTGATGAGTTGAAAAAAACCCAAAACTTTTGTGCTATACCTGCTTTGAATTAAGAGTGAGAGACCTTATTTTCTAATTTTTCAAGCCTCCATAGCCACTACTTCTTTTTAAAAATTAAACAATATAGCTGGATTTGCAGGTACTTCTTAATTACATTTTGTACATTTGGATCAGCAGACTTTGTGTGTAGATACATAAATGTATAATAGATTTTTCCATCCTTTAAAAATTTTCATTTTAAGGTATTTAGAATGAGAGCTTACCTGCCTGCAGTAAAACAGGTCCCATTGGCAGATCCAATTGCAGAAAAGGCCACAAAGAGAGGAACTATCCAAGAGGCTGGATACAGGACTCTGTCTCCAAATGTCTGGGATATAGGATTAAAATTAATCACTTCTGTCACTTTAACTACCATTTGGTATATTCAGTAATGTTGGAGCCTCTTTAAAAGCACAGTAAACTGGTATCTAAGGTATGTTACTAATAAAACCATATATTTGTGTAGTTATTAAGGAATGCTTTGCCAAATGAAGACCTAGATTAATTCCTGAACTGCTTTATTGTTGTGGTGTTTGAGATGCAGCATCTGTAGGAAACATTGGGAGATAGATGTAAAAAATATGCAGAAATTAAATTCTGTTAAAGACCCTGGTTTGGGGATGTGTCTGCAAAACAAAAATAGCGCTGCAGCAGAGCGCCATGCATACACAAGCTGGTTTCAACCTATATGGAAGGAGTAACACTAGTAGGGACGGCATGACAACCTAGGCCTTATGGGTGAACAAGTCAAGGACAAGCTTGTTAAGGTGTTCAGTTTTTACCTGTGCCATGGTATGTTAGTTGTTACTGCGGGATGGATTAAGATCTAATGTAGGTACATTGATCTACTGCAAGGGAATTTGAATGAAAACTTTTGGGACAGGTAGGTTTTGGGGTTTTAGTTCGGGTGTGGTTAAGTAGTCCTGGTAAATCAAGCATAAAGAGTTCTGGTTTTGCACAAGTGTAACATCAGTGTTGTTTCTTTGTCCAGTCATAGGAGGCTCAGCAGTGCTAAGCAAGAAGCCTACTTAGAGATGTATAGGCCTCTTTATACAGTGCACTCCTTTTGCTGTGCTGCCTTTGTATGGCTCAGCGGCAGTTCTGAGATTTTGTTGTTAATTTAGTCTGAGTTTAGTGCTAGGTGATGTGTGTTGTTCACAGATTCTAAGTTTAGTGGTGTATTGAAGAGGACTAGTTCTTAAACAAGTTATAATGTGGTATACCTTGCTGTACCTCTTGGTGCAAACAAGGTGCTGAAATGCACCAAAGTTCCACATTTTAAAAGACGGTATTTTTTAAAATGTTTAAGTATTTCTACATTAGTGTACTTCTTTACTGTGCTACACTGCATTTTGCATGCATGTCGCATGCTGTTTGTTTTCCACAAAGACTAACATTAGGAAAAATTGCTGCATGATCTCTCAATAGTTATTTTGGAGACAAATGTACCATGGAAAATTTACTGAGTAGAACAGAAGGGACAAATGTGTTTTGTTAAGATTTTAGAAATTATATAATCTTTAATTTTGTCTGCAATAGTATGTCTGGCAATAATGTACAAAGGATGGGGTTTAGCTTTGTTAAGAAAAAAAGCAAGAATATGGTGAATTACGGACTATGTGCTGTTATCTCCAGAATGACAAACTTTGATTTACTGTCAATTTTGCATGTGCTTGTTTCTTGGAAATATTGAAAAGGGCAAAGCAGCAGTCAGGTGCTATTTTTCCTTTCATCTTTTTGGCGCTTATAGAAAACAGTCAACTTCTGAGCTGTAGTGTTTACAAAATGTTAGTTAAAGACTGCATTGCTTTTGCTTTTTTTTTCCTTGGGATATGGCAGAACTAGTGTTTAAATTAAGCGTTACTAAAATAAATTTTACATTAAAAAATGACAGTAGATAATGGGGGGAAAAGGTGATGCTGACAGCTGAGACAGAAATAAATTTCTGTCTTAAGAAAAATTACAGGTTCCTTTTTGCTCATGCCTTTAATGTACACAGCCTTCTTCAGATGCTCTATTACAAAATAAAGTGGCTTACCACAGCAACTGCCTGGGACTGCAGGAGTTCTGTTGAAGTCATTACGGTGAAATATGAAATGTTTATCAGAACGTAACAAACTGTAACCAAGGGGATTCCAATAATTATAGATAGCGGTAGATTTCTAAAGAATGCAAAAGTAAGAATCCATCAGCATTGCTATATCACTGGTAGAGCTGTCATAGTAAACTGTGGACTCTTACTTTTCCCCATATGCTCTTTAGGTGTATTTACATTTCTTTGTTGTAGAGCCATGGAAATCAGGATTTAGAAAAGAAAAAATACAACTTTATGCAAATTTATGAAGTCTGTAATAGATGCTAATTAGCTCTGTCTGTTAGTGCTCAAACCTTGAATAACCATTGCTTTAAAAACCAAACCAAAATACATGCCTGCTTCTACAAAAATGTTGTTTGATTTCTGTCATTAGAAATGTTGCTTTCCTATATAGTTTTACCTGTAAGGATTTTTAAGTTCTTCTGTGATGTAATTGAGTTGATTCCTGGAAGGAAAAAGATCCATACAGTGTTATTAGCAGTCAGGTGTTGACATACTAATATATTGTAGAGTCGGGTGTTATTTTTTGTGTTACTGTTTTTTACCTTTTCAGTGGGGGGAAAAAAAAAACCAAACCCAACTTATCGTACAACTTATCTTTTACATGATAAAACTGCAGGACAAAAACTATGTGAGCTTCTTGTCCAAATGCTAACCTCTTGGATACACCTTCTTTTCCTCCATTATCTTTTCCTCCTCAGTTTTAGAAGTATCTCATGAGATTTTGAAACAAGATTGTCCTTGTTCTTGGATAAAATATCCCAGAGTAACAGAACAAAATTTTTGGCAGACATTTATCTCGGATCTACAAGATTGCCTTTGAACTTCAAGCTTTGCAATATTTGAGTCTCTTCAAATACAAGCACAAGTGTACACGCATTGCAAGGACTGAAGCAAGTCTGCTAATGTTTCACCGTAGTTCTGTAAGTCGTGTTGTCTGGAAAACTGGCATAAAAACCTTTTTAAGCATTACACCTGTCAGAACTGTAATTTCCAAAGACTCATTTTTGCTAGAGTGTGTAGTCCAGATCGAAACAAGATTTTTACTCATCCACTTCTGAAAATATGAGGAGTTGGTATTTACAGTTCAACAGGCTAATTTTTAAGTGATGGTGCCTGGTGGTTGCTTATTTCAATAATTATTTAGGCACCAGCTTTCCCACTACCCAAAAAAATCTAGCTGAATGACTGAATTAGCAGATATACAGCAGGGGCTCTGGGAACGCCATTTTGTCTAACATAATGGAATTGAACTGTGTTATATTCTCCTCATTACCACAGTATCTAAGCATCTTCAGCAGCAAAGCAGTAGCCCTTTCAGGATCTAATAACATTTTTCCCTAATAAATAGTAACCTGAAGATTTTAGGGGGCCTGTTGGGAGGGTTTTTGTTTGTTTTTTTAACCAAACTGGTGGTGTTTTCCAGAATTCATTAAGAGATTCTTAATAAGTCAGATGTTAACTTTTTTAGATCACATCTTTGAGTTCTACAGGGAGAGAGTAAACCAGTTAAAGGCTCTTAAACTGCACCCATTAATGTCAGTAAAGATACCTTACCATCCATCATATGCCCAGAGTCCATTATAAAATGCCAAACCGATAGAGCTAACAGAAATTTTACTGTCCTTGAAAGAATCTTTAAAGTTTTCAGTTTTTCCTGCAAATAAAACAGGTAACTGATCAGTGTTGAAATTAATTCCTTTAATCCCCACAGATGAAGAAACATTCCAATGTGTGTTTTTCATGTTCTGAAACTTCTCAATTAGTGCCATTTTTTTATGAACTGATCTGTAGTGTTGCATTTCCCACACTGCTTTCCTTCTCTAAAAGAAAATACCATAGTTCTATCTAGAACTAAATCACTTAATAGAGAGCCTTATTATGCCACTTTTGTCAGTGGGAAATTCTTAAATGATTGTAGCAGAAGCTGAAATAATTTTTGTTGAACCTTATGAATTCTGACATAATGTGGGGGTTTTTTATGTCCTCCTGTACTAATCAAACACCTCTACATATTTCACAAGAACTAGACTTCTGTAAGTAAAGTATATTTAATTACCTTGTGCAAGGAGAACAATTCCACTTACAATAATGATTGTGACAATGATCATTTTAGCAGCTGTGAGAAAATTCTGGACATAGCTTCCCAGCTTCACACTCACTGAATTCACTATTGTAATTATCACTAAAAGAAATAAAATCATATTTCTGCATTAAAATTTGTCAGAATTGAAGGAAAAGTTGCCTCTTAAAACCTCCGCCCGCTCCCCATTTATTGTACTGCTTTTTCCTTCTGCTCTTTGTTCATACTTTTTTTTTTTTTAACATACTGTGTTTGGATAATTCTTTAAATGGTTAAGAAAATCAGTTTTATGAATTAGATTGTGATAATACCTTTAACAAAAAGAAAATACATTGCAGTTACACAGCATTCTGGTAACTACAGAAATAATATCTCCACACTTAGCTTTTCTTCTTTTTCTGCTAGAGGTAAGTATTCATTCCACAGCTGTATCTATCTCAGTAAAGAATAAAAGAAACTTAAACTGGGAACAAACCATTTTTAAACCTATCCTTTTTATATCTTGTTTAATTAGTTATTGTGGGAAGGACTCGCTGTACTGTGTTCCAAAGTTTTCTGTTGCTTTCAGTGTAGGGTCGCTTCCTGATGCCTTCACGAAGATTAACCTGCTGAAGTCTTACTGTGCTGAAATGCATTCATTGATGGGCCTGAACGGAAATCGCTGTGCAGTTACAGATCTTGCCTCTTTAATAGGAAAAAGTATGAATCTTACCAATGGCAGCTGCTGCAAGACACTTGACGACAACTTGGGGCGGATCGCAACCCGGATAAAAAGGAGCCGATGCGTATTCCGCAAAGCTGAGACAAATGATTGCAAATGAACTGGGCTTTGTGACCAGTAAGCTTGTCCAAGAAAACAAAAATGCTGGAATTGGGCCAAACGCTTCCATGAGGTAAGGATATTCTCCCCCAGATTTTGTGATCATTGTCCCAAGCTCAGCAAAACAAAGTGCCCCTGAATAACAAGAAAAGCATTTATTATCAGTTATTTAGTTCATGCACTTCTTAACTGTGACTGGCTAGAGCAGATGGTAACTTTTTCGTAGGTAGTAAAGTTAAGATATGCAGATATATACAATGCATCATTGCTTTTTCATGTTTCAGTGCATTTTACTATATATGCAAAATAAAATTTTACTTACTTATGAGCAATTGAAAAAATACACTGAAACTATTAAGTTACAGTCCAGAATTTACTACCATTTGTGTTTAAGACTTCAGCAAATATAGTACAAACATTCTGATTTCATATTAAATTTCCTTTTAAGAAACTAACACTATAAGAAGCATCTAAATGATAACTGCACTGGCTGACCTACCTTTTAGAAACTTAGACTTGCTGCGCAATTTTGAAGTACATCTCCTAAACTCAGCTTTAAAGTACAATGATACTTCTAGATTTATTGCTATATCTGGCATTTTGCTTAAAAATTTTTTTGCATATGCTGTGTACCTGACACAATGCCCAAAGAACTCCTTTTTTCTTCTTGAAATATTCTGAGATGCTTACCGCTAAATTTTCAGATGATAGAATATTAGATTTATGCAATTACACAGGCAGAAAAATAGCAGAAGTACCTAGCTCGCTGTCAGCAAACTTCAGATTTTGCCTGTGATTTAAGTAGAAAACTATTTTCTTTATTACAGTTAGCGGATGAAGTGAGCAAAACTGAGACTTGCTTTCAAAATTATCTAAAAATGTGCTTTACAATTTTAAAAACATATCTTTTCTAAATAGCACATATTTTAAATTTTGCCTGAATGCTGCTATACTGATCAGAGTCTGACTGATTTTGGTCTAGCCAATTTGTGAAAAAACAGTAGTATGCAGAAATAGTAGATACAAATATTTAAGCAAAGATTCAGATTCTTTGTTGACTCATTTACCTAATGTCGCAAGAATTCCACAGGCTGCCCAGATGATTAAACAAGGACCCACAGCTCCAACATTGGCAAGTACTGATTTTGGAGAAACAAAGATACCTGAGCCAATAATTGTACCAACGATCATACAGATTCCACTGATGAGGCCCACCTTGAAATAAAAGGAGACATTTTGGTAAAGTAACTTCTAATAATTCAATAATTACTTTTTGGTTTAATATAGTTACAGCATTTGTCATTACCAATTTACTTTTTCAGCTTTTGACATACAGCTTTTACTAAGCAATATATTAAACTATGTGAAATTTCTCTTCTCTTTTCTTTCCAAGATGCATACACACCCTGTGGCACACTCCTGCTGTTTCCGAAAGGAAGGACTTTGCCTGCCCGTGTATTTGCGTTATTAAACCATCCTTTGGATTATGTAGAACTCAAATCTAACCTTGTAGAGGTGAGCATCCCTTTTCCGCTCTTTGATTAAATTCTGCATTTCTTTTATGAGCACTTGAGGAATTCTGAATTTTCTAAGCTTCAAAAATTTGCTTTCTTGGATGGAGTCTGCCTTTTTTTCTTTAAGCAGTTGTCTTCTTCTCCTTGCTTCAGCTATTTGTGCAAAGGGGTTATCTTGATACTGCTAGGTGGTGAAAAGAGCATGTTCTCCTGACTTTTTAGTGTCCTATGTTTCATGAAACTACTAAGACTTGAGGCATCTCCTAAAAAAACAGTGACATGGGCTACTGAAGTTTTCCTGTTAGTTATGGCTAGTCTAATAACCAATATTTTGCCAGTCTTGGCACCAAACTAAAACCACATAGAGAAATCTTTTTCCAGGTTACTTAAATTTGAAGAGGAATTCCACTCCTTTCTGAGAGAAGTGCCACATCTGTTTTCTAAAGCATCCATGCTTTTCCAGAGGATACACATTTTCACTTGTCTTTCTGTACCAGTGGCTATTTTACAGCCATAAAAACTGACAAACTTTCAGAGGCAATGAGCTGAACTGTCCACTTCAGCCCCTGAGAAGTATATGTGGAAAGAAACAGTAAAGTTTATGAAGTGTCTCACTTGATCAACTTTGAAGTGATCAGATAGAAAAATAACTCAAAGACTTAAAAAATAGGTATTCTTACTTTTTAATTGTGTTTATATCAGAGCTATTTAACTAGTAATGAGCAGTTTCCTAAAATGTGAACCAACCACACTGTCAAGATAGTAATACAAAAAAAAATTCCTGCTAAATTGGGGGACAACTGCAGTTTTTGTATTGTGATGCATGTGCAGATACCCTCCTACTGCCTCCCTCTGCCAGCCACGCACATGGACTGAAGGGGGAAAAGAAAAAGTTTTACCTGCTTTTGTAGGTTCATCGTTTGGGGTTCATGACTCTGAATGGATTGTCCATCCTCTTTTCCGTTGTCCGCTCCTTTTCTTTTCCTTAAGCTTTCTTCACCCATTTTGTTTACTTGTTGAAATCTCTAAGGAAATAAAAAACAAAATATCAGTCTAGCATATTAATGTTTGCTTGAGTTTTGCTCATATATATGGGTCCAAAGTCATGCAGTTAAATATTGCCAGAAAACATAAACACACACACACACTTGCTCACAGGTAAAGGACTTCCATCTAACTACCTGCTTGGAGATTAAATCAAAGAGGTGTTATGCCTGCTTCACCTCAACCAACTGACTTGCTGTGGATTTTCCTCATACCCACCTGGCAGTGAATGTCTGTCTGTCTTCTGTCTCGGGTTACATTCAGTTGAGAGGATCTCCTTACTGGAACAATCTAGGCTTTATAGCTAGTTCCTCCTTTGAATTCCTCCAGAGGTCCAGATGGATTTAATCTTTCTCACAAAAGCTAGTATGTTTTCTTATCTAGGAGACCTTCTTTCTGATCTTCGTTAAATTAGGCCTTGTCTCAATTCCTTGGAGATGCAAGTATCTGCTAAACCAAGTGTTGTCTCCTGTAATTGTCTAATTAGCAGCTCTTTGCCTCAGCATCACCAGTCTTCTCCGTGTTGCCTCAGAGTAAATGTCTTCTACCGAATGGTTTGTTCTGTTTAAAATTAAAGTGTGAACAGTTTGTTTTCTAATTTAAATTTAGGCTTGTCACTTTTTTTGTGAGGATTTTGCTTGTTTCCATAGTACTGGAATAAAACACAACCTGAGGTAGTGAAGGAAATCGATCAGGTTAGGTCCTCACTCTTAAAAGTTCATTCAGTCAAAAGTCTCTTCTCAGACCCTACAAACTACTAGAATCTGAATGTTGAAGATGATTTTGCAGTTCTACCGACAGCAGTTCAGGAACACATCATGTTTAGGCAACATAGGTAGTATCCAGTAATCCTTGGCTACAAAAATTTAGCATTTTTAACTGACAGAACAGTTATCTCAGTACTGCTGATCTTCAGAAATATTTGGGCTATAAAGACATCCAGTCTATGTTTTGAATTGAAGATTTTTAAAAGAAACCATTATGAATCCCAACTTTTAAGATTAGACCTACAATAGAAGATTGCCCATGTAAGGAAAGCATGGCTTGGGTCACTGGATTTTATTACAACTTTGTGCCCAGCTTCTCTCTTCAAAGTCTTATATCCAGAATGTTTTAATCATAGTCTTTTAGAAAGTCATACTTTCACTTACCTTACGTATCTATATTTGTTTGGTGTTAATCAGGCTCCAGGAATCTTGGTATAGTGTATTTCTTTATTTCGCCCGTTAGATTTACCAGCCAGTTAGGCAGCAAGACATGTCCATGTCTGAAACCAGAATATGCAGAAGCAGCAGCAGCTTAAGTACAGAGGTTATAAAAGGTAATCATTAAACCCATTCTCAGCCAAGAAGCTTTGAGATAGGAACCACAGGTAAACCAATAGTCCAATTAGTTTATCTTTAAAAAAAAAAAAATTCTTTGTTCCATTTGTGAGAATGTTTGTCCAGTACCTAAGTAGTATATTACATAGTGAGAGTGAACCATAATTTGAAGACTATTTTGATGGTTTTATATCAAGCGTTTTCTTAATTTAGAAATACTTTTGAAAGATAACATTGAATTAATTGTTGTGTTATGGTGCATTAAAAACCATCTGTCCAGATGTTAGCTGCATCCTATAAAAATAGTTGTTTTTATCTTGAGAAATCTTTCCTTTGTTTTTTATTAACCTGAAGGTCGCTGAGTGGGCAGCTTGTGTTCCCTTCACTTGCTGTTCCAATTCATTTTTCATTTTTTAAATGTTTAAAAATCTTGCTTTAGTGAAAAATGCCATTCTCTATTTCTATACAGTTGGATATCCAGGAAAAAGGTGTTATCCCCAGTAACGTAGCTTCTTTTGTTCCTGATAGTCCTCCCTAAAATACTTGCAAAAAAACCCTTAACCATGTTTCAGTTCATTGGTTTTGGCAATGCAGTTCCACAGCTCCTTTCCTCGAGGACACCCAAACCAGTAAGTCCTGATCAACCTCATCTAACTTCAGCTGACCTTTTTCAATATGCATCTACTGTTAAAAGCTATAAGATGTACTGGTATTAGTCACTGTTAAGGTTTGTTATCTTGTTAAGATAATGCCTCATGAACAACAGTACTACAGGACTGGAAATAAGACCAAATTTTTGGACCCAAGTATCAACAAAACTGTCCTGGCATGATTTGACAGTTGTTTTCTTTTTTTTTTTTTTCTTTTTTTTTT
>NW_009259593.1:3775379-3777245 GCF_000687185.1 Egretta garzetta
TTCCTGTCTTTTGTAATGTTGATGTAAATCTGTGGCTAAAAATAGACTCTAAGAAAATGTGAAACAGATTTACATTGGTTTATATTTGCCATGTTTTGTGATGGTTGAGCCAGACTCTGTGCTGTGAATGTCTTTCTCCAAGACTAAGATTGCAAAGTAATGTCAGTACTGAAAACAAAACCAAAGTGGTAAATTTTTTTTCTCCCTGTTTTTCTCTTTTTTTTTTTTTTTTTTTTTTTTCTTGTTTAATTCTCACAGAACTAGGATTAAGCTTCAAGAGAAGCTCTTCCATTTTAACTAACTTATTCAAAATTACCATCCGAACCATAGTCGGACAAAGGGTCTTTTTTTTTCGTAGAGATAAAAAGAATAAAGTTACTACAGACATATGAAAAGCCAGGTATGAACCACTTACTCCTTTTTCTGTATCTTTTACATGGAATTTAAGTATTTTTCATGGTAATTGTGATGTAGGATTAAATAAACTAATGTTTTTATATCCTTCAATTGCTGATGCCTCTTTTGGGATCAGATATTACGTAATGTACTTCTGTGCTCCCTATAGCTGGTAACTTTGAAATTAAGATTCACGTTCTTATCATTCCTATGTTTTTCCTGAAATGCCATAGAGACTATTGAAATAGATAATGTGACAAGAAAGAAGGGGGGGAATCATATTATGGGGCTAACTTTGTCCCTCAAAATGAAGTACACACAACTTTCACATCATCTCTACCCTGGAATTCCCAGACCAACAAAAAACAAGGGAAAAAAACTTTTGTAATTTTGATGAAAAGATAATGGAGTATGTCATCTTTAACTCCATATTAAGTAAAGTTTTGCCTAGGAATCTTTTCAGATTTAGTGTAGGTAGTCTGCAGAAGTTGTATGTCTCATGATGTTTTCAGATGTCTTTTTTTCTTCCTGCATCAGGTCTATACTCTACTTTGTTTCTTCAGATACAATAAAGGCAACAATGAAAATACGTTGTTTGAGTTTTTGCCTAAGCAACCAGTTTCTTTAGTCAGCATGGAGTGTGTATTTGGAGAGTTCCCATTTGTTCAATAGGTGTTTTAAATATCTGCCGGTGACTTGACCTTAACTAGCCTGTGTTTCTTTACAAAAATGGAAAAGTATCTTCATTTATTGTCTAGTTTCGTTTTAGGGCTTGATCTTCTTGGGATGCTATAAACTTGTTAAAGGATTTGCAATTTTACCAGCAATCCTTCTTTTCCTCAGACACTTAAGGAAAAAATAAACATTGAGTTCAAGGTTTCTACTGTTATTTTCTTTGTGGACAAGAGAAATGGCATTTTACAGCCCTGGGAAAAGATTCCTTCCCTCTCAAATATATACATAGATGAAGTGATGAAGGTGTTCAAATTCCAAGGGGCTGCAGAAGTAAACACTCCATGGGCTGGTCCTGTCTAAACAGTGTAGTTTGAACCTTTTAAAATGCTATTTACCAATTAAATCGTAAAAAGTAATTTTCAACTTTAATTCGGGAAATAGCAAGGGCAGGGTGTATACACCTTTTATTATCATTAGTCACTAATAATAAAGGTTAATGTTTGTTAGGGTTGGTATTTATTGCTTGCAATAATGCACATGTTCTGCTTTGACCAATACCTAAGCAAATGGTAAGGATCATTCGAACTTGTGGATTTTAATTGTAGCTTAGCAGTATCTCAGCGTGGGTACTTTCTATTCTAACCTTGCTACTTAACAGGTTACTTAACTTTAATCAGAGGACCAGTGTGTTTACTTGCACTTGCTCTTCTTTGAATCCTACCATTAATAGATGTGCTGTAAGAAGTGATCTCACTACTGTCATCCTTAAATGGATTTTATTTTTTTCTGAGTAAT
>NW_009259593.1:3777286-3837237 GCF_000687185.1 Egretta garzetta
TCATGCCACTGATCTTTGCATCTTGTGGGAGTCAACAGGAAAGATTAGATGACTATGAAGTTCTTAATGCCCACACTATGTATGGTTTTTTAAACACCTGCATTTTTTCCCCCTACTTAATTCTTGGTCAGTGTAGTTGGTTTTGCCCCTATAACAAATAAGGCTGTTGAAAAGATATTCAGGTTTGCTAAAGGTTTTGCACTAGACCTGCCAGAATAGTGCACTTTTTTTTTTGTAAGCCAAAGATTTTTCTGTATTATGTTGTGTGTTTTTTTTTTCTCAAGCACAGCTGTTCAGAGACTCTTCATAAACTTGCAAATGCTGGATGTGTCGTTCTATCCAGAAGATTACAAAAAATCAAGGAGTCTCTTCTCACGGATATTCTAAAGGAATTTTGATGGCCTTGGAAGAAAATTAGCTTGACTATATGGAATTAGATTTTTTCAGACCTTTCAGGAGCCGAAGTTTATAACAGTGTTTTAGAGCCTGATCACAGTGAGTGAGTTCCTTAATACACAGCCAGCTCCTCTTCTTTTCTGTTTGAGGACCAAGCATCTCATTTTGATCTCCTTTTTGAGTCCAAAATTCAGGTTGCATTCCCCTGGTGTTTCATCAAGGAGAGATTGTAACCAAAATGATGATGAAATTGTTATGTATCTTAGTTTTCAGCATTGGGGTGATGGGATCGAATCAGTTAACTACAAAATGCAACCACGAATGCTGCTATGTTCTCTTCTGTACAGCCCTACCCAACTGAACACTAAGTTCAGGACAATGAGAACAGTATATGGTCTGTAGTTTTAAGGTCATTCTTAATGTAGCTGAAGCTATGGACAATGTGCACCTGTCGGGGGAAGAAGATGAAGGGTAATTCCGTGCTATGGACCAGGAAAGTTGGCTAGGACTACCCAGATAGAGAGCCCAGTAGGTAGGAGGTAATTCCGGCAAGGGGAGATCGCGACCACCGACTCATTGACCACCTACCCAAATGATACCACCTACTCAAAAGAGAACAATGGAAGTGCACAACTGAGTCTGCGCAGTAATTTACATAGGAAGCGAGAGAATTTGGACCAATTGTTAGAGAAGATGTTATTGATTATGTATGAATGTAATGAATATGCATGTATTTGATCAATATAACCTGATTGGAACAGGTGCCAGGTAATGCACATTAGGTGGAGCGATCCCCCATGCATCTGGCGCCGTGAATAAAGAATGCCTGCCTTTTAACACTACATTGGTGTTACGAGGTTTATTCCTCACGATTTCGGTGACAAGATTACCATATAACACTGGTTTTGGAGGATTGCATCTTTAGCGTGCCCATTTCTAGCTGAGGAAGAAAGCAGTGAATACTGAAGCACTCCGTAGCAGAGGTTATGAAGCTCTGTGCTGCCTACTTTTGAAGTCTGAGTTTAATTTTAAATTTACCAAAACCCAAACATTTGATATGTAAACCAACTTTTAAGTACTACAATGTGATATCTTTAGATATTTCATATCTGTTTGTGTTTATATAGATACGTAGAAATCAATTAGTACAAGAAAATAATTCAGAACTAAAAAAATCTGGAGGTCTCGCTTGCTGAGAAACCACATTTTTAAAGGTAAAGAAGCCTTCAAAGTGCACCTGCTTTTCTAGATTCAAGCTGATTGATGCTGTAGAATTTTTGCCATATTTATTTACATTAGACTTGTGAAGCAGGATAAGAGCTCAGAGCTCCCCTAAATGAAAGAGCTGTACCTGGCCAGTCAAGGATTTGCAGTCCCAGAGGACAAGCTGTTAGTACTCCTGATGCAATGTGCTGGTGTAATGGCATGAATTTTTCATGGTGAAAAATCTTAGGAGGCTCTCTTCTGAGCGGTTGAATAGCAGTGTTCTGGCTGGAAAGACAACAGCATCTTTCTGGCTTAAAAATAGAGGAAGGGAAAAAGAAAGCAGCTGGGTTGAAATGATTTGTAAATGGACAGATGGAAATCTTCTAATAGGCTAGAAATTAGAAAATTAATGACCCACGCTTCACAGGACATTAGGGCATATTTAATGTGGCTGTTGAGTGTCAGAATCTCCCTGGTATTTACACAACCACCGAAGCACAGAGTATGAGTATGTGATTCTCTGCTGAGAACAGAGTAAGTAGTAATGCCAGTATGTTCTTTTAAAAGTAGTTGCAAATGCATTGGAACTACCAAGATTTACTCCAGGCTCTCCAGTGGCTTGTTTTGGTTTTGGAAAGATGTTAGCAATGTTTGCTTTCTGAATTTATAATCACACTATTTAATCCAAAGGTTGTTCTAGGGAAAATTATGTTCAGTTTTATGGACAGAATATGCTCTGTAAATTCAGCAATGACACTTCAAGGTGACTACAGTTCCTCAAATTCTATTGTTTTCTCAGTTTGTTGATAGGCATTGAAGAGCGTTCCATGGTTTTATGTTTTGTGAAAGGAAGCTGAAGCTACTTCATTGGTTTAATTTACAGACTGGAATATCGTGTAAATGGAAGGAAAGCACTGTATATCAGAATCGGTATGCTCTGTCAGCAGTGGTTGAGGTAAAATAGTAAGTGGTGGGTGACAGAAAAAAAGATAAATTGGCATGGGTAGAGTTTTTGTAGCAGAATAAAACAACCAAATAATTTCTTTAGTATCTCTGAAACAAGACGAAGTAACATGATTAAAAAAATCTCATTAAGTTCTGGGGTTTTATGGTACAGTTTTCTTCAGTACCTGTCTACTAAGCAAGCTCATCTACATGATTATGCAAAGTTCTGACACATTCACACTTGAGTGTGTTTGGAACTTGTTTCTAAACACAAGGTGATGATTTACTCAGAACAGGATAGTTAATTCTAAGTTTCAGCACTTTAAAGATGCATAAAAGCTGTTACCTGTGGAAATAGGAGGAGTATTCCGTTTGTTTCTTTGTAGTACTATAGTGCCCGGCAGTAATAGCTACAACACTGGACTATAATGGGATGAGTTGCAGCGAGTGTGAATTTATCAGTAATTCTGTCAAACTGGCTTTATTTTTCAAAGTAATAAACCAAGTGGATAGGGAAGAAACAGTAAAATACATATATATCAATTTTGGAAGGGCTATGTTGGTGACTCTCTTGTTACCAGCAAACTGTGGAGGGAAGGTCTAAAAAAACATTTAAAAAAAAAAGAAAAATCTGTAATACAATAGATGAAGAACTAACTGAAAAACTTAGGCAGAAAGAAGCAGTGGCTCGCTGTCAGGCTGGGAGAAGGTTTGTTCTGCAGGAGTGTGTTGGGTGGTTGTGTTTGTTGCAGCTGATAGTAGATACCATGAATGTACAAATGTGTGAACCAAACAAAATAGGGAGGATGCTGTAGTAGAGCGGGCTGGTGAGGGGATAGAACGTATTGCCCAAAGAAGTTAGAAGGATTCCTTCGTTACACACCTTTAATGAAAGATCAAACCAGCATGTGCCAGTAGTGGCCCAGTAATTCATCCTGCAAGGGCATTTTTCAGTGGTCCTGGATTTTCTGTAGTGTGCTGAAAACTACACCAAGTATGGGAGAGAAACCAGAACAAATGTAGCAGCTTCGTAAGACATAATAGTTAGAATCGTGAAAAGCTTTCGTGGTTGTTTAATTACTGCACATACAAAACAAAGCTTTGAATTCATTCTTGTGACCATTGAGCAGGACTGGAAGTGTGTGCTTTGGTATGTGCGAAGTGATTTCTATGCAAATTATGCCAGCTGGAGAGAGAAAAGTAGACCTTTGTTTGTTTGATTGCTGCAGGAGGTACAGGCTTCAAAGGTTTACAATATCCATATAATGTCCACAAAGTACATGGGTAGTACTTTGGAGTTTAGGTTGCAAGTTTTATGTGAGTATGGGTGACACAAGCTCTCACAGCCTCCGTCAGCTTCAGGGTTTTGAATTTCTTAAGGCAGTTGTGCTGCAGTTCAGATTGCGCCTTTGGTACTTTTTCCCAATGCTATTTTCTTCCATGAACTTCATTCCATTACTTACTGTGGCTTGGTTCAAAGGTTACTTGGAGTAATTTATTTTCATCCTTGATGTTAACAGAAAAGGGAAGAATGATTGCAGGCTTTGTTTCTTCCTTCATTTTCACACGCTAGTTAGAAGAAATCTGTAACTTTGTGTTTCCCAGAAGCTCCCTCCAAAGATGAACCTACAGTAAATGTTGCCAGATTATTAGCTTTCTTGTGGTTTAGCAGTATTGCATTTTTGTATGTAGTAGCAAGGACTGGAAACAATTAAATCGGTCAGGGGGTTGTATTGTATAATATTAAGGCTAGGGAGTTTAAAAAAAAAAAAAAAAAGTAGTGGGAGAAGTTGTCTTTTGCTCTGTGGAGAAAAGGCAAGATAACCAGATCCTAGGAGTCAATTGGGAGTCAACTGCAGCCATGTCTAATACTGTAAGAGATAATATATTAATATTCATATTAAAATTTCTGTGCACAAGGTAGCAGTGTGTTTGAATTGGGTTTTTAATACAGCTACAAAATAAAAAAGGAAGGGAGTCGTATCAGCGAGCTGAAGTAAAAGGGTGTAATTCTGTCTTGCCTAGTCACTTTTCATTAAGTCCTTGGTGGCCATACCCGAGACCTGCTGATCACTCTGTTCTTTAACTGTTATTTCACACCATGATGAGATGCAGCTATTTCTTTAGACCTGTCTGCCTGATACCCCTTTATTTAATCTGTGTGTTTTTCCTGCTCCTTCGATAAAGTAACATGAGTTTCAGAAACGCTGCTTGTGTCAATCTCTTACTGGACTGGAGTGTAACTTAAAGTATTATAGACTAGACTTTCTAGCACTGGCATTTAATTCACTGATTATGTTGTTAACGGTGTTAAAATGTTTCATTGGCATTGCATCTTTATGGAATTGATATGTAATGAGAAATTAATATCCAAGGGGAATGTTGTCTATTCATTCCAAAAGGATGGATCTTGTACTTGCATGATGGCATGTATTGTCCATATTCTAACCTAACTGTAACCTAACCCATTTAAAACTTTTTTTTTGTGATTTCATATGGAACCAAAGTATTCTGTAACTTCTTCTTGTTACCTGACTTGAATCAGGGTTCTTTCTGCTGGATAAAAACCCATGTTCTGTGGCAGTATATGGAAAAAAGGATATTCCAGGTATTTTCAGTCTGTGAAATACAAGGTCTCTGTACTAGGACAGTTAAGCTCAGCCCATCTATCATTGCATGTGTTGGTTACATTGCATATTTCTGTGGTTCATGATGGGTTTATTTGCCTCATATGAATTGTTATAAAACATAACAGCTGTGTCTCTAGGTCTGTTAAGCCAAGGCCAGGCTGAAGGACCTCTTTTCCCAGTGGCAGAAAAAGCCATTTTACTGAACGGACATAAGCATATTGACTAAAACTGCACGCGGTTCTGGTCACTAAAAGAATGAGGTGTGTTCTGGCCAGTTGCCACAATTCTGCACAACTTCAATCACAGTTCCCAAGCGTTCCCGAAAGGTCTGTCAGGCCAGATTGTGGGTATAAGGCACCAAGGTGCAGCGGGAGGTGGCAGCAGCCAACACCTTCCTGATGCTACCGGATTGTGCGATTGATGGGTTGGGCACCAGCTGGGGGAGGGAGCTGCATTTTGTACTCTTATCTGGAAAGCCTGCGAATCCAGCAGGAACAAACTTTTTTTTTTTTTTCCAGTAAATAACTTTTCACTTGTATAACACCCGTTTTTAGACAGTATGTAACTGTGTATAATTTGGTCTGTAATGGTAAATTGTAAAAGCGCTCAGTGCTTCTTCACCGTCCTTGGTGCTCGCATCAGTTTAGCACTGTCCTTGGGTGGCATTTTCAAGCAGTTGACTTCAATAGCGCATGTGTATTTTTGGGGGGAGTGTACATTATGAATTGAAAATTTGTCACTTTTAAAGATTTTTTTTTTTTTAAATATACTGATAAACTCCCTGTAGTGATTCCTTGTGGGGCCTGGTTATCAAATAATGCAATTAAATTCTCCTTAATCGCAACACCTAGAATTACCCCAACTTGCAGTGTTCTGAAGCTGGAAAGAGTTGGTAACTGCCAAAGCATACAAAATGCCTCTGACAGGGTTGGCTTCCGGTGGCTTATTTTTTTGTGGCTTTTTTCTTCTAGTGCTTAATTATCTTGGTTTTATTTTTAACTGCTGCTTAAGCATAGAAGTGATGGTGATCATCCTTTAGGCTCTTCATTTCTTCTTGTTAGCTTTTGAGACATTGGACTTCTGTTTGATTATTTTAAGTAGTGGTATTGCCTGCTAGGCGATCTTAACTCTCAAAATCATCAACTCCGTTAGTAATTTCAGTGAGATTTTTCTGGGGTTTTTTACTTCATGTTTAATAAAAACAAACCACTTTGAGAATATCTATACGTGTAATGCCTGTCTTACGTTTTTTCTGATCCTAAAATTGGTGGTCTGCAATAAACATTTCAGTACTTTCTGTACGTAGAAGCATACTAAAATCAGATGTTATAATGCAAGATAAAAATCATGCAGAGTCTAAGATTTATCTTTCATCTGAAAGAGACTTAAGAGAAAACCAACTCTCTTAGCTGTTCATGAAGTAGAGAGAGAAAACTAGTTTCTTCCCTAGCTGTCAGAATGGATTGGAGAGAAGCACCTGTCTAATCATTAATTCTATTTGTACAATACTTGACACTCTTGCAAATGTGTTTGCTTTTGTTAATCTGAAACAGTTTCAGGATTCTACTGTCCACGAATGCTAAGTGGGCAATATGTACATACCTATTTAAAATATCTTTTAATAGCATTCTTTGATGTGCCAAAAAAGTGGTCCTGAGCTGCAAAAGGACTTTTTCATCCATGGGACATTGCATTTTCTCAGTTTTCTTGCAAATGCTGTGGAAACTGAGTATGGACAATCTTCCAGGGATCTGATTAAATGTTAGCTCATTTAAAGTTTAACATAATGTTTTAATGATATGCAAATGAAAAAGCAAGTGTAGCATTTAATGCTAGGTTAACAGTTGGACTTGATGATCTTGAAGGTCTTTTCCACCCTTTTCCACCTCAGAATCATTATTCTGTGATTTCTGAGCGTAGCGTTAGTGTCACTGTCCAGGTGCTGTCCTCTGAACCATGTATTAAAACCTCCTTTAAAGGGAGCTGTGAAAATGGGAAGCAGGTGTGGCAGAAGTGTCATTCCAAGACATTCCCAGTTTACTGAAGCAGAAGAACAGTTAAGGCAACATTGAGAATTTTGAAAATCTCACTTCTGTTTCTAAGGAATTACCAATGTGATCATTTTTTTCCTTGTGAAGTTTATTTTTACAAAATCTTGACACATGTTCAAAAGGACAGTTAAAAACAGATGAGAATAATATGTAAATAATTTACATTTGCAGTTCCAAGGTTGCATTTGCATACTCAGAGATCCTTATGTTGAAAATACAACATAAAATACATCATTTTAAACACCTGCCTTCAAAACCATGAAGAACAATGTGGGTATAGCCCTATAGCTTGATGTTCTTCCAGGATTATCGTAAGCGAGCATGCAGATTGCAGCTTGCATGGAAATGAGGGGAGTGTGTATGTCTGTGTGGTTTATATATGACTGGTCTGAATAGGTACTTCAGACCTTCCATGTCAAATGAGTTTTTTCAAATTCGAGGAAGACAGGAAACAGGACTGTTTTAAGCAACAGACTGCTCTCCCCTAAAACCCAGCAAAACTTCACGTTATTTAGGACTGTGCTTAAAAACCATTTCTGATGTTTTGGTTGTTGTTGGGAGTCACTGAGTCCTAAAATAATCAAGTTGAAATAGCCAGGAGAACGAAAGAATTTGAAGATGTACCTCTTGTTAAGTCTCTGGGAGGAGACTTAGCATAAGATAGCAGTGCTGGTTTTGCTAGTGGCATGTTGAAGCTTTATCTTGACGAGCTGGGAAGGTTGTTGCACTTGTTTTATTCCCAGCCAAGGAAAAGTAATTAAAGTACATCTTAAAATCCTGCTGATTGTAAAAGTCGTATATATTTATGACTTGGCTACCTTGATGTTTTGTCTCTCATCAGGGTAGCAGCTGAACGCATGACGATTTTGCAAGTGCTTTGAGAGTCTTTAGAGCCTTTGACTTTCCATTGTATCGTGGAAGCAGGCTTTAAAAACAAGGAGATGGACTCAACACCGAAAGCAGTGGTGTGATGGGAGGTGCTCTCCCCACCCTCTCTGGAATAACCCTGCCCTGCTGAGTCACGGCCTTACCCTGGAGGAAAACATCTCAGGAAAGCAGGAAACTTTCTAGACACGAACAGTATGTATTGGTTTTGGTAGTTAACTTTGTTTTCTACTTTTTGTTAACGTTGATCAAAGCCAATGAGCTTCTTCATTATTTCCAATATATACAACTACAATAGTTACAGGGTTTTGGTATTGTTACTGTTTTCTGGTGCCATTGAGGTTTTGTTATGGAAATGAAGCAAAAGCAAAAAGCTGATCCAAGTTATACTGTAAATCCAAAATTAAGTCACTTCACACCAGTACATACCACTCCAACGCTGATGTGCAATATTGTTAAAAATCAACACTTTCTGAAAGCTAAGACAAATATATGTGCTAACAAGCTAAAGGTGGGCACTGCTGCAGAGAATGTTGGAGGGGGGATGGGGGGAGAAGACTTCTGAAGCTACTGAATCTGAAGTGGGATGAACAAGGCACATCTGGAGGAGGCTGCATCCTCTTCTGGCATCTTGTCCCCTTGGCAAAACTACAGTAGGAACTTGCTGACGCGTGGGCTCCTGTAAATCTACTCGGGACAGTTGTGCCGTCAGGCACCACACGGATGTGTCCGGCCTGTCTACCTCACAGCCAAGTTCTTCTCTGTCCTTGAGATGACAAGATCTTTGGCAAACCAGCCGGTGTGTCAGGATGCTTCATCACCAGCAATGAGAACAGACAACTGCTGGGTGGGTTTTTTTTTTTCAACTTTGATCATACTCCGTCTATACTTTATTTGGTGATCTGGGGAGAATTTATTGAAATTTGACCTTTTAATTGAAACATCTGTAATAAAGATGTATTATTTACCATATTGGAGGCTTTCTATCTTGCTGTTCACTTGTTTTGTGGCAAGGTGTGTGTCTGTGCTAGAACACCAAGCTTACCAGTTGTTAACTTGTTATACTATATATGTATAATAATAATCTTGTTAACTGGATATTTGGCTTTTTACGTTAACTTAGAGCTTTACTGCATTTTGCCTTAAGGAATAGCCTTTTCTTCAAAAAACAAAGTTACATTTTAGGCTAGACTTTTACACTGTTGGCAGCTGGAGAATATGCTGCTGTCATTCTGACAAAAATACACAGTAATTTTGAAGAGGGCAAATGTTCTATTGCATCTTGTGCTGTTGAAAAAGTCAAATTCAGGCACTGAGGTCTCTTTCTTGGATGTGTAATGCATCTTTGTTCTTATCACTGAGATTCTTGTTGAATTTCAATTTTAGTAGGGGATGGAGGTTTCACATCACAATAGCTAAAATCATGTCCATAAACTAGGTCCTTTTGAGAGATTTCATCTAAGTGTGGCTCATGAACTGTGACAGTACTCCACATGTTCTTCTTCCCCAAGGATTTATGTAAGAGTTCTCTCATTCTCCTGTTTTCCTTGGATGTGGATTCCCAAATGATGTCCAGTTCCCCTTCCACTTTCCTAGAAAAAAAAAATGAAGAGAAATACCAATTTTAAAAACAGTTTTCAGCAGTACATCGCTACAGTATGTGGATAAGCAAATTATAAACTGCAGGTGTTTAGATGCTTGAAATTATCTGCTGAAATTCGTTCCTGTTCTGTTTTTTTTTTAAAAAAAAAAAGCCCACTAAATGTAATGTTAGAATATGATTGGGAAAAAAGATTTGGACCCACATGGAAAGTTAGATTAGGTCCACACAAAAGTGGTGCATGTGAAATGCAAACATTGTGACCTGTCCACAGAATCGGGCTCTGGTGTGAGGGCAGGTCTGCTCCCTGTAGCACGTGCCTCCCTTCTGCCAGATGCCAAGAGTTCTGCACCTCTCCTCTTGGAGACTAAAAATGTCTGACCGAACCCAGCGTCAGGCTTTGCGCTTAGCTAATGCCTCAGTGTGGAGGTCAAGCAGAAGTGGTGTGAACTTTTTTTTTCCCCCTCTGGGGAAGAGGCAAAGATAGCAAAGGGCAGTCCTTAAGGCGTTGTAACCTTATTGCCCAATTTCTCTGACTGCCCAAGCATAAATGCATGAATTATTTAATGTTTTTCTCAAGAAAAAGGTTATTTTTCAAACATGGCAGCTAACATAATTTAATAATGCAGTGTATTCCAGCATCAGGCTTTTTATTAAGTTTTATATTTTGTCAAGGTTAAGCTCTTGAGTTTACTCTGACGAGCTTCTGGTATATGTCAAAATACAAAATAATCAGAAAGTCAAGATCACTTGAAGTGGAAAGGAAAGCTGTTGCATAGAAAATGAGCACACAAGTCTTAATAGTATAGACTTCTCTAGCAGTCACTTCAAGCCACTCCCTGAAACACTTGATAAGAGTGTTTACACACATTCTGAATACCAGGTTCTAGAAATGAGAAACAAATCAATGCAAAACATAAATGTGTTGAGATTTAATGCTGTCAGGCTACATTTCTTATTTCTGGCTTATACTAGAAAATACATAATTGGTACTTTGTGATCAAGAACACTGAGAATGTTAAAAAAAAAAAAAAAGTGGCCTAGATATAGTACTAGTTCATTTTGTGTTTCACCTTATGACTGGATACAGGTGGAAGCAGTACAGTTGCCAAGAGTAGCCCAAGACCCTGCTCAAGAACACAAGAAGCCATGTTAATGAGTTGGACCTTTCCATTTCTGCCAAGTCTCTAGAAAGCTGTTGAGAAGCAATCTCTCGTTTTTGAAACAGCTAAACTGTAGATGACTTTGTTCTCACAAAGTATATTTCTCCTTGAGCCAGTGGTAAGAGTGGCTGATGCTACCAGTGACTTGCTATGTGCTTCAAAATGCTTTCCAGAGTCAATTATCATTATCCTCAGCTTACGTTTTAGGGGATGTGAGGCGCAAAAAGTAAAATTACATGATTGAACTCCCCCAACAAGCCATCCTGAGTTTTACCCTTTGATTGACTCTGGCCCTCTGTATCTTGGAACATTTTCAGCATCATCTTCTGTTTTTAAATTAAGTTTTATATCTTGATAGGGACAAGCTTCTGTTCTCTCTTGCCACTTCTCTCCAGCTGGAGTCTGCATGCAGTGTGCACAGCACTCTTAAGCTCTTGTATATTAATAGTAGAATGTAACCTGGTTTATCCTTGTTGTAGTGCAGAACATTACCCAAGCTTTATTTCATCTGCTAATTTCTAAAACCAAGATTTTTTTTAAAGATTGTCTCATTGTTAATGCTTGTATGAGTTCGAGGCAGAGAAAATTTGAACAGGAAACTAAAGAACACTGAATTCTGAGTTGTAGTTTAATGCTGTCAGTATGCCTGACATGGGATGCTCATTTGCAATCCATACGCTCAGTTCAATAGGAAGTGCATTGATTTTAAGAAAAAATAGTTCAAAGAGATTAGTTTTAAAAGTATCTACATGGTTAAAATTACTTCAGCAGCAAGGAAACAGATGCCTTTAGAGGTAATGCTGTATCTGAACTCTTCCTGGAGGATTAATTTTTAAACAGAGCTGAGAGATGCAGAATCTGAAAGTGCTTGCTGGCTTTGCTTTGGAATGAGCAGTCAAAGCGGGTTGTGTCAAGGGAGCACAGTGCAGATGCCCCTGGCTTGGCACGCAGCATGCTGCAGTCATAGGGAAGTCTCGACAGTGTGGCAGAACGTACTGCTTTTATAGTTCAGCTGTTCTTCAGGTGAGCATCCAAGAAGTAGCAGATACGACCCAACTGTAGTTAGAGAAGGGGTTTTTTTAGTCTCTGGTTTTTTGTTTTAAAATTCTGACCTGATCAAAATCTAAAAACACATTCAGCAGAACAGGTTGGGGGGGGCGTGTCTTTATTCTCGCTAGTCGCAACTTCCCAGCTGGCTTAGGAACTTGGATTATTACATAGCAGCTTGGTTACTATAGCTGCTGATGGTCTGTGCTTTTTTCACACCACCAAGATGTCCTTGCTCCTACTTCACAGGGCAGTGGCCCTCACCATCTTTCTCTTACATTTTTCTGGATCTCACTAGAAATTCCCTCAGGCTCAGCAAAGTATTACTGTTCTTGACTAGGACTACTGTGACGTTACCCTGTACAGGTGGCAGCCTAAGAGGTAACCCTTGCTACTTACTCCATTGTGCCCGTGGTAGCTGGTTCATCTCTTCAAGTACAAGTCTTTGTCACTTGGCATTTAAAACTAGATACGTACTCCGTACTAAACGTGTCCTGTTTCCAGTTGTCTTTAGGCAAAAAGCATTAAATTTGTTTCTCATCAATGTAGGCTGTTGTATGAGCAAAAATAAAAAACCATGCAACCCCTAACCTAGCCAAAATGTAAGTTTTTATATCTTGTTGAGAGTAAGCAAAATGTTAACGCTGTACTGATGTTTGAGGATGAAAAAAGTTAACAGAAGCAGATTCTTCTTTACAAAAGGCGGAGCTTTCTGCCCTCACTGAACTAAATTCATTCAGCCTTGATATCTGAGAATCTTATTTGGCCTGCTGGCTCAAGAATTAATTTCCATCTATCTTGTAACAGTTTATTTAAATAATCCTTATCAAAAAGATCAACAATTTCTATCACGGGTACAATTTTAGATTTAACTTTACAGGTAAGACAGCTCCCCTCCCTTGCCTGCGCGTGGCTGTGAAGCTTTTCTACTGTTGACCCTCTTCTGAGGACAGTCTAAGGCAGTTTCATTCCTAAGGCTTCCAAACCTGCGTTTAACATCCAAATAGAGCAGCTGTAACTACCTCGAAGTGAAGGACTGTTCCTCTGCAGAAGACTTACGAAACACATTGTGACCTAGAAAACTGACAAAGGGTAAGTGTCCCGTGAAATAAGACTTGAGGCATTTCCGAACCTGGTTTTCTACCACATTAATAACTTTGTTTATACCTAAAACATGCAATGTTTTTCACTTAAGGAAAGGTTTGTGATAATGGTAACTCGTAAGATTACTCTGTAAACAATAAAAATGTCATTATGATTATCAGCTGCCTGAAGAGCAGGAAATAATACTGCTTTCTCATCATTTGCTTTAGGCAAAAGGTTGCTGTGAATTTCCCATATTCTCTAGCAAAAGCTGTAATTACTGAGAAAGCTCTGCAGAGCCACTTCTAGGAAGGTAAAATTTGCATATCTAGAAGCTTTAAAAAGCTTTTATTTATCCAAAGATCAATTATATCTATATGTATTTCTTTTTGAAAACCAAGTGGAAAAATTCTGTACCCTTGGAAGTAGTGCAAACCCTGATTTTTGTCATTTGGTGAAAGATGATGCAGGAGGGGAGAAAATGTCCAAGGAAAGTCACTTTTGGTATGCTTTACGAAGGGTGCATTAGTTTGGATGCAGACTTGTTAGAATGATGGGAGAAGAAACAAAAATGAGAAAGCACATGAGTATAAAGGAAAGTCACTTTTGGTATGCTTTATGAAGGGTGCATTAGTTTGGATGCAGACTTGTTAAAAACAGAATGATGAGAGAAGAAACAAAAATGAGAAAGCACATGAGTATTGCCAGGGTGCAAATGTCTAAACAAACATTACTTCTGACTGCTCTGTGACCCCTGCAGTAGCTCTGCCTCTGGGCACTGCACAGTGTGCCCTGGTGAGAGGGTCCTGACTGCGCTCAGTCAGGTTTGCTGCGGTCCTACGCAGGTTGAGAAGGTGGGGCTGCTCATCTCTGCCGCAGTGAGTTGTGTCAGTGTCCTGCTGACAGAACTGTGCTGTTTCCAGACCTGAAGTGGCATCTTCCCTTGTTTTACAAGAAAACTTAGAACCAACAACAGATATGGTAAACTTTTATGATAAAGAATTTCATGTCAGTAGCCAAGTCAGACTCAGTATGATTTCCTAACTCCACTATTACAAAACTAAATGCAAGAGCAAAAGCAATTGCAGGAAAGAGTTTTCTGTCTTCACCTACTTACAGTGCTTTTGACTAGACTGACTGCGGTCAGTGCCTTTAAAATAGGTTCATTTGTTCTATAGTCTTCCTAAAGAGAAATGGTAACTTTAAAATGCAAAATCAGCCATCCAAGTAGTCAGCATACCTTCAGCTGAATTTTAAATTAAACTGGCTTTTCTGCTTAAAATGATGGCATTTTCATTATTTAAACACTGAAATTAGAGAATCTAATACACAATATATTTATTGTATGTGCTTACCTTAAAGTTTATACAGGTATTTTTAATTGAAACATTATCACCTAGACAGTTTTCTGGACTGTAAATTTACTCCATAAATAGAGCTAGTGGAAATACATATAAATGTTTGGTATTTTCCTGGCACTAGTGACTTCGGTTGCCAAGCTACAGATGACTAGCAACATCTAAACTACAAATAATTTTCCCTTCCTTACTCTTGTGACTGCGTGGAGGGAAAGGAGAGAGAAAACAATAGGCCTTATAAAACCAAAATACACAAAGCTGACCAAAATACCTATCCACCAGAAATTAAACATGTATAATGGAGTACATACATGTTTGGATTACCTTGGGAAATAACTTCATGTTACCACAATACTTGAGATGAATAAAGGAACATGAGGAAACGTTTATATGAACAGTATCAGCCATGGTGTTAGTTGGTTTTATTGATTTTGTTTTATAAGAATAAAAATATATTGTCTCATATAAGTGCAGAATTGACATGACTTCTCAGGGACATTTCATTTTTTTATCTAGATTTTTTTAATATAGTTATCAAAGGAAAATAGTGGATGATGAGATGAACCAAAATACAACTTGAACGATGAACATAATTTTTTTACTTTCAGAGTTGTGTTCAGTATATTACATGCTAATGAACACTGCTGAGGCTTAACTACCACCAGAAAAAGGCACTGCCCAATTACACTGTTCATTAATGTAGGAGACTACAGAAATGTAAGACTTCTCTTTATGAGGTTCATCTTGTGCTTGGTTCCATAAACCATTTTTCTTCATCATCATATTGTTAAATGGACTACCATGTTGTAGTTCCAGGTGCCAATCTTGCTTCTTAAAAGTTAGTTGCAAGTATTAATTCTGTGTGCTTACCGAAGGAAAAAATGAGTCAATTCAGACTGAAGAGGAAAAAATGATGTTGTGTACTATAGGAAAGTATAATTAATTATTTGACACAGATGTGTTACATCATCTCATTTACCTACTTTGGGGCTAGAAAGGTAAACTTTGAATGATCCATATTATGGGACTTTGAACTATGCTCTATCCTACACTGAAAAAACCCTCTTTATTTAACTCGCTGTTCTCTACTGTAAAAAAATTTAACATGAACCCAGAAGTATGAAAGGCACCTAATTAGTTTAAAAATCCTAAGTAACTATTTCCAGAGAAATGTGGAATAGTCAAAATACTGTTTTCTCATGCAAATTTTAAAGATTAGTGGGGTGTTCATTGTACAATTCCCAGCTACTCACAGTTGTTTAATAGCTCTGTATAAAATAATTGAGAGGAACTGTGCTGATATAAGGTACATGATACCAAGCCCTGTTTTTCTATTGTCTTTAAAGCTGTTATTTCACAATGGCAGAGATGACCTGCAAAATGACTGCTTAATTACTTCTCTTTAGTTGTAAAAAGTTTTTCCTGTAAGCTGATAACATGAATGTGCTATGAAGCTTTCCACTACCAGAGGGGAAAAATACCTTTAAGGACTCTGTATTAAAAAGATATTTCAATACTGGCAGTCATAATCTTGTATAAATCTGTTAAATTATCTTTTCTTTTTATTCTGCATGCAGCTGTTCTAAGTCACTTATTAACAGTAACTTATTAACAGTAAGGTAGATTCTAAAGGAACCCCATCACACACATATGCATTAGATTCCTTTAATTTCCTGCTATTCTGAAAACTGTTGAGGGGAAAGCGTTCAGCCTTTAGCAGAAGATGCTATTAAACAATTAACATATATCTTACTGACCCTCCAAATCATCCAAGACTAGGCTCAGATTGATATTCTTCTCAAATAAGAACAGTAGCAGTGATCCAGAATAAACTCCTTCTTCAAAAGGTCTTTTTTGGGAAAGGATGGAATTAAGAGGAGCATTTCAGCATTTTCAGTATAGCTAAAACATGAGTGAGAAGATACCCGGAAGATAGCACATGAGGCTCTGATGAAAAGCAAGAGCTTGCGGCTGTGTGCAGTTGCCTCCCCCCTTTACCCGTCAGATCTAATTGGATTGCTTCTGCCGGTGACTGACTTACCTTTGCTGCTGCAGCACTTCATCAAGGGTTTCCTGTTTGTCTTGCAGCAGACGCTGGAGGTGCTTCATTTCTTGCTGGTACTGAGCAGTCTTCCCGGCAAATTCTTTCTCCTGCTCAGTCATCTTGAGACTGATATCTCCAAGCTTCCCAGCTGCTTTCTTTTTATATACCTGCAAGGGTTAAAGACAATAAGATAAAACGTGATTGTAAGAGAAATAAGGACAAACTCACTACCAACAAAAGAAATAGCTAGAGATCCCAATTTGCAGTTTAATCTTTGCATCAGTGCTGCCTTCCTTAAATATGTCAGGTAGGTTGCATTATTTTTTTACCTATTTGTTAATTTGAAGGTATTACACTTGTACTTTGTTCTGCATATAAAACCAGTGTTTACAGTGAATACCATACCGTATGCTTGTTTTACGAGTGAAAAGAATTAGCTGCAAAAAATGGGTTTGTTTTCCAAGATGCAAAGCTACACTTTATACCACATGTTGCTTACCACTTGTCCAGCAGTCGTATTTATCAATGCATACCATGAAAAATTGTTCATGTGCTGTTAGTTCTTTAATCTTAAGAGGAAGAAAAAAGTGGCTTTACCTTTTAAAATATCTTGCTGCTTCACATAATATTCTTTCTGTTCAGTGAAGCACAAGTGATTTTTTGCTTATTGGCAATAATGACCAAATACATTGGTCTAATCTCAAAAACAAATTGGTTTTGTACAAACTGATTTTGCTTTCTGAAATAATTTCCCCATTAAATTACATAAGCACAGGAGGAATTGAAAAATACATCTTGTGTTATTGTTACGCATCTCTACATGCTGCTGCTCTCGACAAACCCAACAGGTATTATCCAGTATTAGCTTTTTGCTCATGATTTCAAATAGAATGCTTAAACTGTTAAGTGTCTGCAGAATGTGATGTTTCATGTAGGCTATAGGCCAGTTTTGGGATGGAAGCAACCCCCTCTAAAACCACAAACTATTTAGTGAAGCTTTGAAAATACTGCTATTTATGGCTTGCTAATACAAAGCTTTATTTAAGGTGTTAACCACTAAGGTTTTATCTTCATCTGTATCAGAGCAGAAAGTTTGAGTACGACTTCTGGAGGAAGGAGCTAAAAAAGGCATTTTTAGGTATGTGCTGCAAGCTACATAATCCTTTCTCACAAAGTTTCCTTTTTAGCTCTTGTAAAATGTGTCATATTGGAGTTTCATTATCTGGACATAATAGGATAGTGATAAATAATATTTACTTAGAATGTCAGTCATTCAGTTTTTAAGACTGACTTCCAAGGTTTTTTTCCTAACTTTTCCCTGTCAGTTCTAAGAAAAGGATTAGAAGGCTGCAAGTCACATCAGTCAGCTTTTTAGATCACCAGAGAAGTCTTCAAAATGCAGAGTTAGATGCTAGCGCTTGTAATGCTAGGGAAGGTTAAAGGTAAACAGGTTCCTTCTGAGCAGAGGGTTGCTCGGAGCTAGCCCAGAGGAAGTGCAGAGCACAGGAAAACGGCTGAACTTTTGCCTCTGTCAGTAAATGCCTCTTCCAGCTCTGGACCCAGAACCTGAAATGCTCTCTTTAGGGCAGGTGCCTGTAATTATTTCAGAGAACTACAGAGAACTTCCTCTTTCTTTTAATACATAAAAGGCTGATAGAGAAAGCAGCCAACAGTATTGGTGAAATCAATTTTTTATCTAGTGGTCATTGATCACCCAGCTAGTAGGGGGAGGTCTCTGTTCTAAGCCACGTTCTGCCTGAGATGGTTCAAGCCTGCGTCTCCTACATACCCTGTAGCTGCCTCTGTTGGCTTGGATGGTTGCAAAATCAGTGGGGCACAAAGGGCAAAAGCGTGCCATTTTCTGACCTAATGATTAGGGCATGGAACTAGATATGAGGGATACGTAGCTCTGATCTTGCTCCTATGACTAATTATAACTAAGTCTGTTTAAAAAGCATAAGCTATCTCAGCAGAACTTCAGCAAAAAAAAAGTTCTGGGCATGCTGACACGCACAGCTGCTGACATTTATAGATACTTCACAGCAGGCTACTACCATTGAATTGTTCAAGACAACCTCCTATTAATTTTCTCTGAAGCGAAGCAGGTAAACAGACTGGTAGAGACAACAGTTTTCAGGAAGAGGATAATAGCACGTGGCTGGAAGTGGTAGTATTTTCCTCTGAGCTGACAAGGGTAGTCTGCCAAGGTCGTGGCATCACAGGTATAGAGTGAGCACCTGAGATGAGGAATAATCCTGGATGCAGCAGCTAGTACTGAAGAGGACATAATTTACAGTCAGGAAGGTATACTCCTGGGCACCGTAGTTCTTTTACACCTCATGTACTGAATTACAAACTGGAAATCAGAGAATTCTGGGTAGAGAGCCAACAAAACATTACTTCTACAAACACAGGCTGCTGGCCATGATACATGTAATGATCTGGTCCCACGGTCAGGCAACAAAGCTGTTTTCTGTCAATCATGTATTGCTTTTCTCCTATACTTTACCAGCAAAAATTAGTATCATCCCTTCCAAAAGAGATAAATCAAAGTACCATCTGAAGAAAATTGCCTTGCCATCTCTATAAAAAAGTACTGTAATTCTGATCCTGACAGAACAGCCCTGTAATGGCAACCCTGATGAAATTTCTACTGGGTGCTATGGAACATGGCCAATTGTCTCCCATGACAACTAAAAACTTCTAAAATACATTAATTAAGAGCACAGACAGTTGTCTTCAGGGCTGTGTAAAAAGTCATTATGGGGGAGGGAAGTCCCTTTTTGGTAGTAGACAAGGGCAATGTTTACACTTACCACCTTCCCAGTAAAATTGAATGTGACAGATGAAAAGTGACAGCCTATATATTCACAAGTTTTACTGAAAGAATGTCTTTTGTCAGACAGTATTGTGGTGTTAATAGAAAAAAAAACATTTCCTCACAAACACTAGATTTCTGGTCTGTTAAAGGTTTGTTTCTGTTTCTTAAAGCCTCTATTCAGTCTCTGTGAAAAGTATGTGGGTAAAATGTAGAAACTTTTAAATTCAAAAGCCAACAAAATGAAGAAAATGTTGAGCTATAGTTTATATTTTATATATAAGTTTTGAATATAGATATTATATGCCACACTAGATTAGCAGATTGATATTGGCACACAGATGAAGGGTAAATAGTTGGGAAATTAATAAAAAGGGAAAAGCTGTTTATGCTGGAGAAACTTTAAAACTGTATGTCCAAAGGTTTGTGATAGTTGTGTGTGTACGTGACCTGCTTTGACAAAAAATAATGTAGTATTAGATAAACAGAACTGACTTTGTATTTTAGAGACATAAGATGAAGTTGACACAAGAAATTGAAGTTATTTGAGTCCTACATTATTCGTCAGCACCATGAACATAAACCACTTTGCAAACTAATCCAATATTGTGAAGGAAGTTTAGAGCTGAAATTATCTTAAAATTTAATAACTCACTAGAGAAATCACTTTATACAGGATTATTTCATTATTCTTATCTTACTCTATTTTCACCTTATTCTGTTTCTTTAACCGCTTTATCTTTAACCTATTTCTATCTTAATTCTTTTCTCCTACCATAAAGAGGGGTATGATGAAGTATTCTATTCCCGTATAGAACAGAACTTGCAGAGATACAGGAGAAGCCTCGAGTTTATTTGTTTAACCTCCCTCTTAGCTTTTGAACTTGTAGGTTCAGCTTGTCAAATTTTAAGATCTCTATAACCAGGAAGGCTAGAAACTTCCTTTTAAGAAATTGGGGGCTTTCCTGGTAATAGCAAGCTTTTAAGAGCTGAGGGAAGATTTGACAATGCCGAATTTCCATTTTCTAAGCAACACAGCAAATGACTTGATTTTACTAGTTTTATGAAACAAAACATTGCTACAATAGTAGGACAGAGGAACAACTCAAATACTGTGCTGTAGCATCAAGGCAACACTTAGGAAATACTTGTTCTTATTACATTGCAGATTTATCCTAAGGTTCAAAAGACTTAACCTGAAGTTTTAAAAGGTTCTGAAATTTGCTAATGCTGAATGTTTTCTCTTAATTCCATTGCTTTATGACATGACACCACTTTCCTGGCAGAGATTTTCTAGCCTCTTCCTCCTCAGACTCTATTAACAAAGTAACTTGCTAAACTTTCTGATGTATGCAGTTTCTTCTACCTCAGGAAGGTACCAGTAGATCTCAGATGTAGTATATTAATACTACATTAAATTCCATTAAAAATCCATAAATTTAGTGATCAGCTCTCATGTGCAATGTCTTATGTTAGAGATTACACATTGATAGCAGGAATCAAATCAGATTTTTGTAGTAGTTACTGTAAAAATGAAAGGTCGTTGAAAAAAAAACCAACACAACCACCAACCAAACACAAAAAGACCCCGTAATTCCATTCCTGTTAGGAATTGTAACTCTGCAAAATCCTGCTGTAGAAAATGTGACTTTTTAGTTTGTTGTTGTGACAAATTTGAGGCTTTAATCTAACTCATCGCTTTGGTATCTAGTTACTAATCTGGAATTTTCTACATATAATGTTAAGGTGATTCTAGTTTCTCTGCAAACTGTTTTAGCTACCAAGTGTATTTTAGAGGGGCTTAGTGTGGTCATTTGTTCTTATTCAGAAATTGTCAATCTAAATTTATTATTTGGCTTGGAAACCTCCCCAAATATTCTAGCAGGAACATAGAACTACTTTTATTTAAAGAAGAATCTGAGTTCATAAAACTGCTGTCTGTGCTTGAGAAATTTTCCTTTAGGATCTTTACCTGAGAGTGGTTCTTCTTTTTAGAAGATTTAAAGAATCAACACACAAAACTTAAACTAATCATTCTTGAAGAATAGCATACAGGGCCAACACACAAAACTTAAACTAAACTAATCATTCTTGAAGAATAGCATACAGGGGAAAAAAAAAAGGATATTTATGTAAGCTTTTTTGTTAAGGGCTCATGCCTATGCTCAATTCTGGAAATAGGTAGGGGAATTCTTAAAGGTCTTAGAGGAGTTAACTTTTTGCGACTTTGGATGTTTGTTAACTTTTGGGGTTTGTGACCATTGTATGACTCCGTACTGCAGTTATAGGCCAGGATTATGTCTGGAAAACCAGAGGTCTGTTCTAACTGTGATGGAGAGGGAGAGAGGAAACTATGCTCTTTTGTTTCTGGTTCTTTGGAGAATGCACTGAAATAATGCACTCCTCCATTTCCTATCCCCTGCTTAAATAGGATTGAGTGAGACAAAAGCCACTTGGCAGAGATGAAAGCATGTTTCTGTGGAGACCAAAGGTGACTTATAGCTGCTGGTCATCCTCATACATCACTCAAGAGTTAAGCACAGTGACTTAGGTGAAGCAAGGAAAAAAATAATCTGCTGTGATAGAGACAGTGCCTGTTGCTAACTAAAGCGTATTATAAAAAACCTCTAAAATGAACGCATTGAAATAGGTTAGCAAGCAGTAGCTTTTAGTAGAGAAGTTTATGATACTACTCCATATGCTCAAAACAAGGCACATGGTGTCACACATGGTAGGCGCTGTGCTATCACTCTGTCCAGTCTCCTACGAGGATGTTGTTTCCTGGGTTTGTTACAGGGATCTTAGGAATAGATCATTTTGTAGCAATAATGGAAAGCGGTTCTACTCAGCAGGTGGTTCAGAATGCCTGAGATACACAGCCAATATTACTGGGGGTATTCATATCTTCTCCAATTTGTAGCAGTACTTTTGTATGAGTGGCAGAGTATGCAAATAACCTACCTGTAAGTTCACAGTTATGACTGAGTAGAGAAGTATGAGGAAACTGAAACAGTTTCAGACAAAAGCCAGAGTAAATTTGGCCATGTGTCTCTCTGCTGTGCCTATAGGCCATCTCCAGAAAGATGAATGGATTTCCTTTCAATTTTCCTTACAATTCCTGTTTTCTATGCAAACACTTAACTCTGGGAATAAGCTACCTGGTACACAAAATAGTGACACGTACTTACAAGACTCATTTAGGCATTCTTTGTAAACTTCAGCTAACATCATAAAGTCTGAAAGACTGTGTCCTAGAATGAAGGGAAAATAGGTGTTACAGTATTATATGCTGTACTACCTGGGCCTTTGCATTTCCCAGTCGGTAATTTGGGACAAAAATAAGGGTGCATTTTCTATCAGATGTTATCCTACCAGATAATTAAATCATCTGGAAAAAAGTAGTTCTGTAGGGTTGTTTGGCTTGTTTTGCTCAAAGTTTGCATGTAAGGAGGAGACAGTGCCTATATTGATGATAATAGCAGGTGGGAGGAAGAGGCACAAGGGGGACTGACTTTAACCCCTGTTCCTCTGGCAATTTTGTATACAATAAAAATTAGGGCAGAAGGGTTAATCTGCTATTCTCATGTTCCGATTCAGAGATCTTCCTTTTTTCGATCACAATTACAATCTCTGTAAAAAAAGACATAAAATTTAAAAGGGTTTAAATAAAATTATCTGCTATTATATGAGAATCATGATGCAAAGAATAAATTCGTGCATCTTCTCAAGAGACAGAACCCTCCTCTCCCTCAAGTGCTCCCCTGTGTTAACAAGGGACATCCTGGACCTCCTGAAGCTAGTGGCAATGCTTCATTAGGTCTATTATTGTATCCAAGACTGAGACCAGGCATGGTTAGAAAATGGTTACAGAAAAATTCCAGGAAGGCATCCTTTTCTAGGTAGGCACTGAATGATTGCTTAGAACAAGCCTCGATCCAAACAGTATCACATGGCTAGATGGATGCATTGCAATGACAAAATGAATATGGCATTAAGAACAAAGTATGTCTTCTAAAGGTTGAATGCAAAGAAAGCCAACAAAACAACCCACCAAAAAATTGCTATGCTAACCTTCCATACTGAAATCATTGGCAGGAAAAAAGGAAATAAGATATATTTTAACCTTTTTTTGCTATATAAAAGCTGTTCTATACGTAGTAATTTGCTGGTTCTATCTTGATATTTAACTCAGTAAAATGGAATAGTTCTGTTGGAAGGGACCTATAATGATGATGTAAAAGCAGACCTAAGTGTATCATTTCACTTTGGTCATAAAAAGTTTCACATCAAAGACTCTTACAATTATTGTTGACAGCATATCAACTCCTAAATGCAATATTGATTATACAGGTTTTGTAGGTGGTTTCATTGGCTGTATCTTCTCCAGGGACAGGATGCAAATTAGTAAGTACAGTTATCCCTTCCTGCCAGAAGGACCATGATTGGATACTGCCAAAACAGGGTAAAAAAAAATAAGTAACCAATTCTAATGCTTTCTACTCCAGTCTTTTTAAAAAGGACACAGAACAGATGTTAAATCATTAAGTTGCCTTTCACAGCTGATGTCTGTAGGTATAAAAAGAGTAGAAATGCTGCTTTTTATAAATATATAGGAAGATAAGATTTACAGAGCCAACCAAAAGAAACTACATACTGAAACAATTTCAGTGGGCCAGGCATATGCTTAGAATAATGAAAGCAAGACATCTAAATGTCTCTTGGATGTTCTGAGGTGTTCAAACATCTCAGTGAAAAGTGAGAAAGGTCCAAGTGCACTTTACATTTCTCCTGTGAGTTTTATTCACTTTCACTTTATGTGAAAATAAGGAGCAAACTGCACGTGGTTAAGGTCCATCTTTAGAACTGACAGAGCCATGGAAGCAGCTCCTTCTGTGGCTACGTTATGAAGACTGCAGTGCTCCTTGAAGTTTCAAGGGCCCCAAAATGGAAAAAAATTGAAGTCTAACAAAGTAGAATACTCTCCAGATGGAAGAACCATGTGTGCAGAGACACTTAAATCTGTGGTCTCCTGATGTTAGACCCAAAGCATCCTTCACTAAGGGTAAGGTAATCCCCAGATTAGTGTTGACAGGAACATGGTGAAGAAGCACCCTTGTTTCATTCAAATGTGCTGGTGTGTGCAACTGGTTTATAGGAATAAAAAAAAGAGTAAGCTATGCAATGGTTACAGGCATTTCTGAAATGCACAGTTCCTCAGTGTTCAGGAATTGTTAAGAACAAATCCTTATTGCTTTCTCTTCACCAATAACAATTTTGTAGTCCAATGCAGTATGTAGCAAGATGGTAGGAAAAAAATTAAGGCCAGCTTGTTTGGTAAAGTTGTATGAAAATGAGAGGAGTTGCAGTGGGAGATGCTAGATACCTTCAGTAAAAAGGTTGTTTATACCTATTTTTACACAAACTTTATGACTGACCAAGTTATCATCGAATATTTAGAATCCATGAAACAACTCGTTATAATCTGAATTCTTTTTTTTGACAGTGCATCTAATTTAAAGATGAATTACACTTGCACTAGAGGAGAGGAAAAGGTGCCTGATGATGAACTGGAGTGCAAAATCTGTTATCAGAGATTTACTGTTCATAGTCGTAAGCCCAAAATCTTGGATTGTCTTCACAGAATCTGTGCTAGATGTTTGACTAAAATACTTCATCTAGGAGACAGATCTCTCTGTGTTAGCTGTCCCTTTTGCCGCCATGAGACAGAGTTGCATGAAGATGAAGTCGAAGGACTCCCCAATGATACAAATATTATGTCCAAGCTTGTATTAAAAGACAAAACAACATGGAATTCTGACTGTAAAGAAGTAGTTTTAACACCAAAAACCTTGGCTGCTTCAAGTTCTTCCCATGGATCATCAAACTGCTTAGTAATTACAATTATGGAAGTACAAAGAGACTCCCCACGGACTTCCAGTCAAAGTACTGCCTCAGATTATTATGCTGACCATGGCACTGAGTCAGTATCTCTAAGTTCTCAGAGTCAGCTGGACCAAGATCTCTTTTCAAAGCTATGCAAGCATGTACCCAGAATACTGGTATGGCTGCTTGGATTTCTTTACTTTGGTTCCCTCCCTCTTGGGATCTACTTACTAGTAATTCAGAAAGTGACCCTAGGTGTTGTGTGTGTGAGTTTTGTTCCCTCCAGTCTAACTGTATGTCTCGTGTATGGCTTCTGCCAGTGCCTCTGCCATGGAATTTGTGACTGCTCTTCACGAAGCTGATACGCAGTGTTTTATCAATTAGTAAATTTTTAACTGAAACATAAACCAACACAACTTTAATCAGACTTTAACGGACTGTTAAAAATGCGTATAGTATGACATATATGTATTTTTGTTAAAGCACAATAACTTCTGTGAATACTGGCAAAATGACAACATGGTATTGTTGTGGGTTTTCTTTTACTAAAAAAATGGAGGTTACTGTCACCTGTTCTGTACGTAACAAATGGCTTTAGACCAACATCACATTAACTGTGAATAGAACAGATATTTGAAGGTTATTTATTAGATAAAAAAAAAACCCCAAACAACCCACACCCTGTTTTTATCAAATACGTTGTCACTGTTTTTAAAAACAGATGAAGATCAGAAATGCTGGGTATGACCTGTTTAAAAAGCCAAGTGTCCCATTACAAGCTAGTTCACATTTGAGTCAAATATTTTCTGACATCAAAGGGAAATAAAAGTTGCATTAAATATTCTGCTCTACAATCAGATTTTTCAGAAAAATTTTGAGTCATGAGAATTATAACAAAGCAGCTTGTAGCTGAATCTTAAAGGCCCAGTTAAAGAAGTTTTTAAGTAAGCTTTAATATTTGTCATGATTTGGTATGCCTGAAAAATTATCTGACATAAACCAAAGTATATAAAAGTAGAAATGAACCTAATTTATTTTGAAAATTAAAATACCAAAGTAAGTTTTGTTTCCTTAACATTGTTCCTGCACAAAAATGATTTATTTTTCTGAATATTTTTATTCAACCTATTTAATACTGCTCTACTGTTATTTTCTGAATTTCGTATGGTTGTACTGAGAACCTACAAAGTATTTTACATAGTGAATGACTTTATAATAAAGTTTGTTTACAGTAATTGCTAAAGTTCCAAACTAACAATGGGTATTTGTAAAGAGAATCACTTTTAATTTGCTACCTAACTTAAGAATACACAGTTTAAAATATGTAATAAAGCTGTGTATATAAATAGCTACATGGGTTTGAGTTTTATTTTAGCTTTAAAGACTTTCATAGTGATTCTGTCTTTAATAACAGATCTGCCAGATCTTGATTTATTTTGAGGCTTCTCAATGAAAACCAAAAAACACGGGATTTTTGTTCGTTTACTTTCTCCAAAAGTTTTGAATTCACTAAAAGGAAGAACCCGAGACCAGAAGACCAGAACCACCTTTATGTGCAAAGCACAAATGACTTGACTTCAGAGGGAAGCAATCTAAAAGGAATGGAATTGTCAGCTTTTTGAACAACCACTATCCATAGGGTACATGCCATATGTTTCCAGTGAAGAGTGGCTGTCCCGCCTAGGCTTCCTTCTTTCCTCCCCTCAGTGGGATGAAAGAAGCCCCAGAGAATCTTTTGACACGTGCACTGTGCATCTGACTTGTAATGTGGTTTTGGATGAGCTCGTGCCTGCTGGGACATGAAGCAACAAATTCACCAAAAGGTAAATGTAAGATACCTGGTTATGTCTAAAAAGTAGACAACACAGACTCACATTGTAGGCACCTGTCAGTAACTCAAACCTGTAGGCTAGAAGCTTTTCTCTCATCATAACCCGAGGACTGTATGCTCTAATTCATAGGATATAATTTGTATTTCTTATCTGGTAGCTTGCTGAAATAGCTGAAGATGGCTAAAAGCCAAGGCAAAACACCCTTTTCTAAGATAAGACATAGCGTAACATTCACATTACCAATAGTTTTATTGCCCCTTCAGAAAAATGAACAGATTTTAAATACTATTATCACAGATTACACGTAAATACCTCAGAAGAGATTTATCCTGTACTCCACATACAGGCCAGTTACTCTATTTGTGATTTCATGAAGCAGCTGACAGTAGTACTCCTCCAGCTGAAATAATCAGACTGATGAGACCTCCAGCCTATCTCGTTCAACTAAGCAGGAAGTACGTAATCTTAAAGTAAGATGCTGTTCAAATTTCATGGCTGTCAGAATTGCGCATGAACTGAGGAGGCAAACATATCTTCCATGTGAAAAATCCTTTTGCCTTTCCATATTCACCTGAATTTTTATCAGCAGCACCTAAAAAAGCAGTGTGCACAACATGGCCTGTCCTGCTTGAGGAACTCCATTACACATTGGGATTAAAAAGTCTTGTGACTAAAAAGAACCAAACTAAAAACTTGACAATGTATTTAGACTTAGGAAAATATTTTTTTTTTAAATACGTAAAACATAGGAATCCCCATAACTTCCCATAAATCACTGAAGAGAACAAATTAATAAAGCTTCTGTTTAGAAAAGTGGATTACCTGACTGGAGGTATTTAAGAAATAAAGGTATTTTCAGTAAAGAAATAAATTATAGTAGCTTTTAGCAAAGTTCAATTAATACAATAACCATGAAGTACATGGTATTTTAAGGTGTTTTGTGACTGTTCAAGCCCTCTACTTTACTGACAAAAATTAAGAACAAAAGTTTTGCAAGCAGATTAGTTTTACTTTTGCTAAATAGAAACAGCACTGTTGAAGAACTTTATTTACAGGCTGTTTTTTCTAACTTCTATTAACAGTTGATGGGTTAAGAAGGATTTTTTTATTTTTATTTGGTTTTGCACTTATTCACAGCATGTACTGTGTGTAAATATTCGTAATTTTATGCAAGTCTCTTCTCTACCCCCTATAGTAGTCACAGATCTATTAAATTGCAGAAAATCTGTATTCAAGAAGAACAGAAGCCCCTGTCTTGGCAGGGGAGACGTTTTCTAAATTTAGACAGACATGAATGAAGGTGAAAAATGGCTAAAAACTTTTTATAGCTGTATTAGTAGAATTAGAGAATTCTTTTATGGTAGCGTTTCACACATTTAGGTATTTTATGAAGGGTTCCTTACCAATTCTAGCTATTTTTCAGCTTAGTCTTATCTCTTTACATGTATGATTTGGTTTATTTTCTTTGTAGCTAATTCCTGGGCTGTGTTGATCCTTATAAGGAAAGCTCAGAAGGAGCTGGTCTCTGTTAACATAGTGTTGCACGTTTGTGTCATCTGATGCAGGAATAGCAGCGTAGGTCTCAATTGGAAAAGTGCAATGTATGGAGTCTCTGCTTTTGAGTAAACTGCACAAATTTGACTTGGTACAAAACTAGAGACATGGTTTAGTAGTGGACAGGTACAGTTGGACTCTATGATCTTAAAGGTCTTTTCCAACCAAATGATTCTATGAAAAGAGCTTTTGAAAGTAATATATGTAACTTTCTATATATGGAAACAAATACGCCAGATACCCTTCTCCTTGCTTTTTTGAGTTTACAGTAAAAGCAATTACTGTAGCACCAAGGATGTTAAAACATAAGTTTCAAATGTCTTTCATGCTATATGCTGTTATACTGCAATTACATGCTATGTTTTGTATTTGTTTAGATAGTTGTGAAGATAACCTATAGTGTATTCTCTAATTAGGCTAGATGTTTGAATCTCCTCTCTGTTTCTAAACCTCCTACCCTATGGCCATATGCAAGTACTTGATGGTAATTGTACACTCAAGAAAAGTTTTTCATCCAGCTGTAACGGACTTCAAGGTGAAGCATTAGTCCAGCCTCAGAAAAGTAGGAGAAAGAATATTTGGGCTACACTACAGAGCAAAAATGAAATACAAATAAAGTATAATTTGTAATTATTTTTACAACTAGTGATAATTCTGCAGGTAATGATGTAAATGCAATAACCTGGCACACATGCAATGTACAAATACAATGGAAAAAGAAATTTGTGAAAACTATAACGATAATCTCTTTGGCTTTTTAAAAATTCTTTATAAAATAATCCAGAAGTCTTTCATAAAAACGCTGACACAGATTAACTACTGACTTATTAAAAAACCAAAATGTTTTATATAATATTTAGCTTAGAAATGCTGCTTACCTTAACTTTTTCTTCCAATCTTCCTAAGCGTAGACTGCCTTCTACTATTTTGTTCAGAACACCGTGATTCTCATTTTCCAAACATTTGGTCTACAAACATACAGTATAGGTAATTCAATGTAACCGTCACTTTAGACAGGGCAGGCAAAATACATATGCTGAGGAAGACCAAGCTATTCTGTTTTGAGCTCCAATAGTCTGAAGGAACAAGATGAAAAAAGAGCCCTGAAAATTATTGTAATAATTGTTAATTAATAATTTGTCAACTGACTGCAAATACTATCTCACTAACAAAATAATACCTTGAAACAGTTTCATCTGGAAAGGATCATAGCTACTGATACTGTAAACCCAACCGATTCTGCATATTTTTCTACAGGAATATGTATGTATATGTAGGGATCCCATTTGTATGCATGAGACTCATCCTTCTGGGTCAAATTTAGTAGTCCGCTCTCGAAAGAGCTCTTGAAGTTGGCAGGGGTTCAGTCAAGGAATCTGACACGTGGCTTATGAAATGTTTCTGTCTTATGACTGTTTCCATCATTTCATGAGCACTACATTCTCTCTCAGATATGAAAAGTAAACAAAACAAAAACTGTATAAGCTGTAAAGAATGAAATAATTTTAAAAATGTAAGAGGTTAACTGTTAAATCCACTGAAAGCATTCAAGAGAGAAATAACCAGGTTGTAGGAGCAGCAATGTCTGACCACCTTGAACTACCCATATCACTCCAGAGACACGTCTCCTTTCACAGAAGTCAAAATTAACTAGCATCACTGGAGTGTGTGAGCTTCGTGCTGTCAGTGACATTCTGATTTACTGTGAAATCGTGCAATAGAACAAAAGAATCATTTTTGACAGCTGCTAACTCAGGATTACAGTTCATCATCAGTGTTGCACTACCAAAATTGTTTTAAATAAATGTGTTGCTGCTCTGTTTTACTGGGTTTATCAGTAGACTGTCACTGTCCCTGGAAACAGTAAACGTAAGACTAACTATTTTTGTGGAGATGTAGCTACTATGGATTTTTTTTTAACCCTCATTAAGGAAGAATATAGGCTAATTTCTTAAGGAATAGTGCTGTACCCTTTCTGCTCTCCCTGACCTTCTGGATTAAATCTGCATAAAATGTATTTTAATGCTTTAATTCAATTAGTGAATTAAAACAGAATAAGGCTAGGGTAGTACCAGTTGCTGAACTAAGTAAATAGTTACATTTACTGAATTTTGAGGTGGAGGGAATGGTAATACATTTTTAATTGTAAGTCATGCTCAGTAGTGGCTCTTCATAATCATTACCGTCTGGCTCTAATTTTTTTTTTTGTTTTCGAGGCCTTCCCACTACACAAGTGCATCAGATTGCCTGACTACAAGATACCTGCAGTCTAACTTTTTACCAAGGTAGGTTTTAGGTTCAGTGATTAAAAGCAGCAACAGGTTGTTCTGATTCAGCTCTACCAGGCAACAAAGTAAACTGGATATTTAAAGTTTTACTGGTACCAGACTATTTCAGTAGAAGTTTGTCTCAGAGTATCTCTGTTGTCAGCCCAGACACAGTGAATTCAGAAAAAAAAAAAAAAAGCAAGACTTGTGCGCTGTTTAATACCTAAGCCACAAAATGGAGAAATAACGGCTGGCAAGTAAGTGTGCATCACCTTCATACACATACACAAGAGAATGTGACCCAAAAAGAAGAGAAATTCTGGTTTGCATGACAGGACTGGCTTCTAATTGCTGGATCGGTTTCTACCTGTCTAAAAAAGACAGGCCATCATTGACTGCATTTTGGGCTGCTTTCCACAGACCTAATCCAAGCTTTTTTCCCCACACACACGAACCTTGATTTTCTAGTGTACTTTCAGGTGCAGGTTTCAGAAAGGAAGAATATGATGTCAAATACTGCACACCTGCAAGGATAAGGTTTACTTTGTGGTGATTAAGGTTATGTCAAGATATCTTTCCTTCTGAAACCAGCCTTTACCTCCAAAAGTATTCTGAACATCTACTAGGGTATTAAGTCAAATGGCACACCTTGTACTTACAGGTAATTCTGGATCTCTGTGGTATTTCTAATGTGGTATGCTGAGTATTTGAAAGTAGACATACCAGAGATTGAGATAAGAACCAGTTCCCCTGTTTCCTAGGAGACATTTATTGTGCCTAGTTTCACAAACCTAAAGTCCAATTTGCAGGGGACAAGGATTTGAGTTGGGTCACCATAGTTCCTCTTCTAGAATTAGGAATTAACTGCTATAGAATCTTGTACCCAACACCAATGATAACCTTTGTCTAGTACTTGAACAGCAGCAGCAAAAGAAGCTTTATTTTAACAAAGTTTTGTGAAGTGGTTTTCAGGACCAATTTGGAGTGCCAATATGTAAAATTGAAATTTTGTCCAAGATCTTGTAAAAGAAACAAAGTGTGCCTATAAATAGCCCAGTAACTTCCATGCTAGACACTTCCACTACACAGAAGTTGTTCCAAAACTCTCAACCAGCCTGTCAAAATGACTGCTTACCAAAAAGGAGCAGTAACATGCATGTGCTTCCACAGTAGAAGGTCCATACAGATCACTTCAAGGATAATAGGTTACCTTTAGATTCAGAAACAAGTATTAAAAAAATTATGATTTTGTGCTATTTTTCAATACGCGTAGCTTCAACAATTTAAGCCAATCTCTAAAATCAGATCAAAAAATTCTTCTAAACTTGATATATACCATTGCAAACCCTAATGCTGATGTGAGTTAAGGCTTAATTACGTTATCTCCAAAAATTAGGGTAGTTGCTTTCAACCACCCTTCTAGAAAAAAAAAATCTTTTGCTGCTCCTGTCCTATTTGCAGAAGTCTATTTAAATAGCTAAATCCTTAAACTCTGAAATTATAGCTTTCTTTTTTTGGTAATGCAAACAACAATAAGTTGTGCTAGCAGGATGATAATTGTGGGAAATATCAATTAAGTATTATTAATTATTTAAAGGTAATTACCAAAAAAATAAGATGATCACGTTCCTGAGCTATCTTCTCTACCAAACCAATAAGGTTTGTTAGATAGTGATGGGCTGCAGCTTCTTTTTCCATTGCTTCCTCCAACTGCAGTTTTAAAAGACTTATTTTCTTCTTTAATCTCCTATAAAATTAACAGAAAAAGGAAAATCTTCAGCTTGGAAATTAATAATGGCATTAAAAGAACTTGTGCTGCATGTGCAAGTCAACTTGTACGAGTCTCAAACGATCAAATATACTGTTAAAGATGCATTGGCTTAAAATATTTGCAATGCTGGAAGTCTCATTTCCTACTTTTTCGGGCTGTTTTTGTTTACAACATGTGTGAATAACAACAATAACAATGATTCAAAAGAACAATTTGTGCAATGGCTACGAGCTCATATTTCTTAAGAAATGTAACAATAACATTGTTTTTACTTTTTAAAGTATTGCGAGCCCAACTCTGAACCACTCAGCTGCATGAGAACGTCTGCAAATAATGTAATACCCCATTTTGCAGGTGAGTTCACAAATTATTAACTGCTATAGCTAACTACTGGCATTAAAGATATATTCTTAATTTGCACATAGCCATAGAAAAGCATGCATCAAAACATAAAAAAAACTTAGCAAAGTTACTTTACGACTACGTGACAAAGAGTTTAGGAAACAAGTTGTTTTCTGTAATAGGTAGAAATTACACACTGTGGGATGTCAGACAATATTTTTACAGATACTTCTGCTGTTATTTTAAGAAATACATGTATTTCTACTTGAGAAAATGAGAATGCGATATGACCTGTTTGTCTTTTGTGTCATTTCCATCTCAGTCTCCAGGATCTTGTTGTCAGCCATAAAGTTATTTTTCTCTAAAAGCAGTTTCTTGTTTTGAGCTTGCAGTGATGCTATCTTCCCCATTAGATCTTCCACCTCACTGCGCTTTTTCTCCTGCTCCTGCTGTAAATGGCTGCAGAAACCAACAGCATAGAACAGGAGTCATGTATAGACCTGCTTCACTAAAAAGCTAAGTTACAGTAAAGATACCCATGTTGAAGGTATGAAAAAGATACATTAAGAATGCTTACTGTTCAGTGGTGACATCAGAGAGGTATTACAGTCTCATGACATATCAAATCATGAATGAAGCATAATACAAACAAAATTATTCAAATAATTCATCCTGACTGCACTTGAAATAGAATTTAAATTATAAAAATATCCTTTACAGTCCAAATGTATTCCCTTCCTAATTTTTTTTTTTTCAAATAAACTACTAGATAGGCCAAAAAAGAAGGTCTGAGAACTTCTCAGGAAGGCACTGGACTAAGAAACAGTAACTTGCACTATCCTAGGCCTGAAAGTAAACAAATTTACAGAATGTCTTTAGAAAAACATTACTTTACAGACTATGCTGCATGACAGCACTTTTGTGTTGTGTTATTTCCATATTGTAAAGACTGGAGAAACATAGTATTTTTAGTTTAGAATCTCAGGATCCTTCACATATTTTCCCAAAGATGGGTACAAAAGAATGAGAACATTTTATACACAGAGTTGATAGAAGTAATTAGATTTGACCAAAAAAAATTTAAATAAATAAATAAAAAAACCCTATTTTTAATGCCTCCTCTTCTACTGTTTAAAAAGGTAGATTTAGCAGCATGTACTCTCTGGCAGAAACATGTAGACCAATGTTTCTAGAGCTGGGATTTCCTTCTGTAATTTTAATTTTTTATAAAAAGCAAAACAGTATTTTTGAAGTATTTATTTACCTTTCTTTGTACTTTGGTAATCACCTTCACAGACTACCAGCATAAGTTTCCGCTCACCTCCTACCTACAGAGTGGTGTGTATGCAGATCTGTTCATGTGAATACTCTGCAGAATTGTTTCTCTGTGCACCATATGTAATCTCATACCTTTTTAAATCATTCACCAAAGCAAAGTGCTCCTCTGCTGCTATTCTGCTATCCAGTTTGGCTTTCAACTCTTCACAAGTAGAACGCAAAGCTTCCAACTGCTTCTGGTACTCTGCTATCTCTTCTTCTTGTCTGTTTCTCTTCTCTTCCAAAATTATTATCTGTTTGGTCAATTTTGAAGCTTTTGGGAGGGGAAAAAAAAAAATGGGTACAGCAGAACTAATTCAATCACCTAGTGAAACTCCACTAAACTAGTAATATGTTACGTCCTAGTCGTTCATAGCATTATGTAACAGTGGATTTGACTGTTTTGTATTTTAACAGTTTGGATTTTTTTTTTGCTGTCTCAAGCAGTTTGTTCTGGAAAAGTGCCAAAACTTCCAAACTACTTCTTTTCAGGGCTAATAAGCTATTTGCTCATTGAAATGTCGTATTACTCTGAAAAAGCCTCCAATTCACACTTTACTAATTCAGGAAAAGAACCTAAAACGGAACATGACATTTGTAGCATAGTAGGTAGGGCACACATCTAGAGACTGCCTAGTTTCTGTTTACGGATCTCTGAGTTCTTCCTGCAGTATGTCTTTCAATCACTAGATACATTGCCAAAACAGTTGCAGAAACAGAATGGAAGATCAGGGCTCTTGTTTCCTTGTGAGAACTCCAGCAATAGATAACAGAATCAGTGTTTACTAGGGATGTTCTGACAACTCATACCAGATCAAGCTATTCTGAAATTTGTAAAGAGGAACACCTGATTTTGGGGTATTCTCTGGCCTTTGGTCTGGTATGTGATGAGTTATTATCTTCTAAACACAGATGGATGTAGAGAGATAAAACTCTAAACAAGAAACTCAGAAATTTTAAAAGCAGAAAGGAAAGTATTTATGGAATTAGGTGGCAGATGAATAAAAAATTTCAGAACTGGAGTTTTGCTATATACGTTCACTTTAGGAAACCATTCTCATCAGCGACTTATGTTTATCATATATAATTAAATGTTTCTCAGAACATACTAATCAGTGTATTAAGATTCAGTCTTGCTTTTTAAACTTCATTAAGAAATCCTACTTTCAGCTTTGGGATTTTAAACTATAACATGCTTGTTCTCTTGTTAATATCCAGTCAAGGTAACAAGAAAGATCCAGAGGAATCTGCTGATGCAAAAAATAACTATCAGCAGAAAAATTGATCTTGGTCAACAATAACATTTACAAGCAAGAAAAGGAACATAAAGTGTTCTGAATTTAAACAAATACAAACCTCTGATAAAATAGCAATAGGTAACAGATTATTACCTGAAAATGCATGTAAATTTAAGCAGTATCAAATTGTAAGTGTAAAATCAAATCCTGCTACTGATGATATAATTAACTATACTTTATTAAGTGATAAACATTGGTTACAAAGCAGAAGATGAAAAAAACCCCTACAAATTCTAAATTGAACATTTAAATAAGCAAATGATACCTCACAAATACCAACCTGTAAAGTTGAAAGTGCTCTTAAAATATAAAAATGAGTTGTATTGCTGTTTAACAGTTCTTGTTACTTTTTCAGAGGAAGCAAGTCAAAATGGGGTATACTGTATAGTGTCAATAGGCAATACTGACATTTCTTTTCAGTATCAGTGGACATCCAGGGCTTCATCTCATTTTAGTGTTACCAGCATTCAGCGATGCTTTGTAGGCATATATGAAGTTGCAAAAAAACAAAAAAACAAAACCCCAAACCCAAAAACCCCCACAAAAAAACCAAAAACTAAACTTGCAGTACTACCTTTGGTGTAGTTTAAATGACTAGCAACTTAAGTACTTTACCTTCTTGAACATGTTGTCTGTGACTGTCTTTTGTTTTAGCTTGTTGAATTTCGAGTTGCTCCATCAACAATCCATTTTCTTCCAAGACCAGCTTGGCCTGAGTTTGCAGCTGCTGCCTGCAATGACAATCAGCTTGTAAGTAAAATACAATTCAAATATTAACTTATGTCCAAAGAAAAAACACAACTGACTTCCAACAGTGTAAAACGTTTAAAATCATATTTGAACCTCTTTTAAAAGAAAAAAAAAATTCAAAACCCTTATTGAAAGCAATCTCAGAACCCAAGGCAAGCTTATTAGAGACATGAACTCACAACCCTCAATACGTACATTATTTTAAATAATGTTTAAAATCTTTGACTAACTAAAGCAAAAATTCCCTATAGAAAAATGGAAAAATATGTATGTATGAATTAGAGTTGTAGCATCGTAGAATGGTTTAGGTTGGAAGGGACCTCTGGAGGTCATCTGGTCCAATCCCCCTGCTCAAGCAGGGGCACCTAGAGCCAGCTGCCCAGGACCATGTCCCGATGGCTTTTGAGTATCTCCAAGGATCGAGACTCCACAACCTCTCTGGACAGCTTGTTGCAGTGCTCACAGTGAAAAACTCTTTCCTTATGTTCAGACGTAACCTCCTGTGTTTCAGTTTGTGCCCACTGCCTCTTGTTCTGTCACAGGGCACCACTGAAAAGAGCCTGGCTCTGTCTTTACGCACTGCCTTCAGGCATTTATATACAGTGATAAGATCTCCGCCCTGAGCCTTTGCTTCTCTAGGTGAAACAGGCCCAGCTCTCTCACACTTTTCTCATATGAATTAAAGCTACATAATGGTGCCACATGACTTGGAGACAGCTATATAACTAGTAACTGAACCAAATTTGTTTTCAAAACACACAAATTCTTGCATAGGATTTTGATCTACTTGGTTTTAATCTCTGGAAAACTACTGCCAGTGTGTTTTATGGGTGACTGGCGTTTAAACTGAACTATCCTGAGCAGAGACCTTAACCCTCTGCTTTATAATTAGTATTAATTCTGCTTTCCGGAAAACCAATACCAGTCTTTCTGATGTGAACAAAAGCTTAAGAAACTATTTGCTGTTCTAATAATAGCTTAAAAAGTTGAAGAGTATTAGCCAGAATGCAAGGAGAAATGCAGTACAAGTGTCAGATGATATCACATGAATTTCAACTCAAGAGTTGTCATCAATCAATCAGCAAGAATAGCCTAAACCCAAAGTGTAGCAAAACAGACCGTTACCAAGGATTTCTGATGACAATAACTAACGAAGTATATCTACTTTATTCATGTATGGCCTGACCTAGATAAAAATGCATCCTATTGTGTATAGGTCTAGATATGGACAGTTTCCCATACCATCAAAAATGACTAAAATTTAAGCCGAACCATACAGCTAACAATTGTAGCCTGGCAGCTGAAAAATATAGTCTTAAGCAATCTACCCTGAAGATTTTTGCAAACACAGAAATGGAAGCCAGCTTACACTTGTACCCATGAAAACTTCTGCATACAGAAGCTTGTAAGTTTAGCTGACTTATTTAATTTACTGTGAAATTTACTGCAGTGGGCACACAAGGAAGCAAATGCACATCAGCCGCTTACAAATCGGTTAATAGCTAAGATAGAATTCATATCGTTAAACCACTTGAGACTCTGCATGGATAAATATAAAATGAAAACTGAACAACAAAATTACAATCTTTTGTTTGACAGGAAGGTCAGTGCTGATGTAAGATGCTAAGCGTTATCAGCTGAAAGAAACTGGAAGTTTTTTTTCACCACTAAAACAATCTAGGATGGAGTTAAGTTTGAGAAAATGGATTGTGAATCTTACTGGACAAGTCTTTGAAGTATAACAATTTTAAACAAAGAACAAAATAATTTTCCAGGTAAAACCGCAACTTTGAAATTGACATCACTAAGATGACATTTCATCAACAGGTTTAGGCATAGGGAATGTCTCCCACATTGCCAACCCTACCCTCAGCTATGCCTGGCACTATGAGGCTACACCGTGAAACAGAATTTTTAAAATTGCTACAAAAGGGGATCAGGTTGATCAAGACCAACTCCTTTACGTGCTTGACACTGCACCCCCATAAGCAGTTATGTCAACACAAATAAAGGAGCAATGCACTGCAACACGGAGTGCAAAGAAGCCACTGAAGGTACAGAGCAAAAGCTCGGTAATTTGACATCCCTGCCTTGCTGAATCCCAGCCTTAAAAACCAACTCCCAGAGACCACAGACAGCCTGAAACAGCTCAGAGATGTGAACTTCTCTCATTCATTTGCAGAGAGGCAAAATTAAAAGCAAAGGTGTTAAAAGTTCCAAAGTTCATATTTAAGAAGCTGAAACATCTCTATGAAGAGTATTTTGGAATTTGTGGACAGTATATAAGCATCCAAGGACACATAAAATATCCAGAGTATTTTATTAAAGCACCTCTAAAACATTTTGATACCTTTATAACAACCTATTTAACCAAATCCCTACAGAAACTAAACACTTCTTGAATTCTGCCTTGAGGAGCCTCTCATTGAAAGTCAGTCAATTGTTATTGGTTAAATCTGCAGAAAGACTTAAGATTGGAAGCGACAGCTTGTGTCACGAAGTCCTCTTAGTGTAGACAACGTGCTGTATGATCCCTTCCATATAATTACCACCTGTGTCACGAGCACAGTAAGTATTTTTATGTTCACTATTTAATCGTTACTCCAAAATGATTATTATTGCAGATCATGTAATCTTAAAAGTTTGCATGCAACATGAAATAATGAGTAGCTTTTAAATTAATTTCTAGTAATACAACTTACCATTCTGTAGGGGTAATAAAGTTATTTTTAGTTAATTGCTCATGCAGTTCTTCATTCTCCTTCACCAGCTCTTCAACTCGTACTTTAAAATTCTTCATATCCTCCTGAAAGACAAAGAACTCCACATAAAATTCTTTAGAGGTAGTAAGTATTTTAATTTTTATATCAAAAACTTTTATAAATATACACGCCTGGGTGCCTTCTCATTCTTCTGTTAACAGCATATTATCCCACTACTCAGTCATCTTTAACTCAGATGTGCATGCTTAACTTCTAAATTGCTTCATCAATCTAGTAACATTTGATTAAAAATAATATATACTTGAATTGTGCCACATTTTTGCCAAATGTCATTTGAATTAAGCAAGTTGTAGATCCTTAAAATATGGACTTAAACTGAATTCTGGACATTACTAGATGAAACTATACATTTTCAGTATGAATGACATGAATTTGGCTATGGTAGGACAATACTGTGAATTTACAGTAATATAAAACCCTTGGTGCTTCCTGCTCATTTTATGGTTTAAGTTTTGAAGAAAATAAATTATTTTGCAAAGCTATGGCAGTTCAGCTCTGAAGCAAATCACCATTTTTCAAAGATTCAGTGACAAAAAAATACTTCTAAAGAGCAAAAAGACTACCCATTCCTTAATACACATTCCTTAACACCTAGAAATAAATATTCTTCTACCACAAAATCCACAGGCCTCTAAGTGGAAGAGCAGATATACAGGACACTGCATCCTCATAATGAAAGACAGTACAAAATTCTTGCTACCACTGACTGTGTTTATGGTTTACTCTATTCAGAGAGCACAATTTGTGTACATCTCAGTGTATAGTGCCTGCTTCTACATCTGAACAGGCTGACAAAAACAAGCAAGCCAAGTAAGATAAGATATCACAATAACTGTGCATGGAAAAGTAAAACAAAGTCACTTTTCATTTTAGGCAGAAAACAATTTTGACAAATCACTTTAAAAAAAACTCAGTAATTTAGTTCTGCTTTAGTGTAGAAGTATATTTTCTTTAAATGGCAACTTGCCTCATGTTCAAGATTTAAATCTTCCTTCTCTCTTATTCTGTCTTCATATGCCAACAGAAGAGGTGACAAATACTTCATATCCAGCTTAAAAAAATTAAAAAAAAACCCAACCAAATAAAATCAATTACAAACCACAATCTCATCATATTTTTTATTTCTCCTGCTGTATATATTTAGTTTTAAAAGCTATTAAGGGTTTTCATATATGCCTTGCAAACAAAAGTGCAGGACTTATACAAGCACGCAGATGACCATATGCAAAATGACGCTGCAGAAGCACTTAACAGCACTGCTTTAGGAGCAAGCTTTGGAAAGGACAAAACTGGATGCCATACTTGCACACTTCACTAAAAAGCAGCTATTACTTATCAGTGTATGTAACATAGCAGAATGTGGATGCAAATGAATAGGAAACCAAACTGAAACACTACAGTGAATACAGTTAATAATAATAAAATTTAGCTCAGATTCATTAGTAGGCAGGAAAATAATTTCTATACTCTCAAACCTGCATCTTTAAAACTCAATACATACGTCTGTGATTCTTGGGTATTATAGCTAGAAAGACAGAGCAGAAGGAGGACTTTCCTATTTCTTTATAGTTCTGAATAACAACGAGGAAGGAAAATTTAAGATCTGATTAGCATTTCAAGGAGAAATTGTTTCACATATTACAAATGCATTCAATTTCACAGACCATTTGCCTTCTCCTTGCTGGAAGTTCATACGCTACTAGTGGACCCGTGACCATTCCTACTATCAGAATCACTGAAATATGCTATTTTCTTTTAGTATCATGGTAAAAATAATCACAACAGAAGATTAACAATTAAGCAACAGACCTTGAAGCAAAATATATGCTAGACAATAATAAGTGAAGATGGTATTTATGATTCTCAGGGTAACAGTACTTCTACTTAATTTGCATTCAACAGTTCTAAGTTCAAAAGAAGCTGCACACACGCATTGCAAAGTTCTACCCCACATCTTCTTATGCAACAAACATAAATGTTTATAATATTCTACTAGTATGCGATAGTTCAGCAGAGTAACTAAATAATATCCTGAATATTTTGGTTCCCATAAAGAAATTCTATTACTTTACTTAGAAAGGAATGAACAGATAAGTGAAAATATTATTTTTCTTACCAGCCATGGTGGTGGTGGTCCTTTCATGGGTAAACTTTTCAGTTTTAGATGCTAAAGTAGATTTTTAAAAAGATGTTGAAATTATTTCATGCTTTTTGAAGCATCAACCACTTTCCACTGCAGTCACAACTATTACCCCAAACAAGCTTATGTTTCTAATTACATGTGTTGCATGCGTAACACACACTCAACAAAGTCAATAAAATTGCAAGCTCAGCATCTTACTAATGTAGGAGAAAGTCTAAATTTAAGAAGTTTAATTTAACAATAAATGCTTGTTTTAAATTTCAGAAAAAGCCTATGCCATTTGTGGACTTTGTGGCAAATCTGGAGAAAATAGACTTAAAAAACTGAAATATTAATTAAAGGACAATGGGACATTTCAGTACAAACTGCCTTTATAACCAAGATTCTCACCTCTTCTTGGGATAGTGGCCTGAACTTGGTTTGATAGCGACTTAATTCTACATTTAAACGATGGACTGTCATTTTCAAAGCATCATTTTCATCTACCAGTTCTTGTGCTTGTTGTCTGAGAGAAAGTAATTCTGAGGCCTCCTCTATTAAAACAAATATCCAACACGAAAGTTCAATCAAAATTCAAGAAATGTTCACAAAAATTTGTCAACTCTAAGAGAAAAAAAATCTCAATAAGAGAACTTCTCTGAAAATACTCTAAAGGAATAATCCCATGAAAAATTACTAACAAAAAACCCCATTAAATTTCAAACAACCAAGTAATTTTTTTTCATGATCATGTAAGTATTCCTTGACAAAATTTCTACAAATGCAGAAAATACTGTTCAGAGACTACTTCTGCATAGACGTTTGCTCAAATCAATGACTGGAAACCTACTACTGCAGGAATAGGTTGTAAGAAATTAGAAAAATCGAACAGGGTAACTACAGAAGAGCTTCTATGTTTCTCCCACCTTCTTTGTGTGACTTCTCCGTAGCTTCTTTAAGGCTTCTGTTTTCTTGTTCTAGTCTTTTCAGCTTTAACTGCTGTTCTTCCATTTGCTGTTTTGTTCCCTCAAATTGTTGTACCATAGCTTGGTATGCCTTGTTCAGAGACCAGTTTTCTTGTTTTAGTTCTCTGAACTTTTCTCTAGTCATATTCTCCCGTGCTTGCCTTGCCCGAATAGACACATCTGTAATGCAACAGTACAATGTATTTAAATGGTATTCAGACTTGAATACGAGTTTCAGCAAATTATAAACTATTTTTTTCTAATATTAGCATTATGCATCAGTGTTACTTTATAAGATACAAATCAGCTCATGGATCCCAGAAGACAAGGCCAGAGAGAAAGAAAAAAGTGGATTTGGAAAGAGAACTATATAGTGGAGTGGCTGCAAGTTCCTGTCTTTTCTCTCAGACACTGAAAACATTCCTTCCTTAAAGGGCAAACAAAGCATCAGCAGATCTCCCTCTCTTCATCATGGGCGAAACATCCACTGCAGTTAAGTAAAGCCTATGTGCCTTGCATGGAGTAGTCAGACCTCTTGCCCCCTTTCTTATTTTAATCACCTATGTAATGAAAGCTTTACCCTCCTTCCCACTGAACATTCTTCAGTGATCTGTTACTAAATAGAAGTTACCTAACAGTCCTTACAAAAGTAAAATTTTAGATCACCTGCAAAATCATGGATATATTGTTGCACCAGTAATAATGGATCACACTTTCAATTTTTTCTTTTCATCTGTACGGGCTAAACAGTTTAACTATTAAAATGAAGGCTGAGATTTTACTCTTACCATCAGACTTTTAAGAGCCAGCATAATCTAAGAGCATACAGGCGCAAATATAACTTAGTACAGAGCAGTTCCTTAGTATAGGATATACATGAAAACCAGAAATTGGTTTTGAAATACAGAGCTATGCATATTATTGAAGTGAAAAGCTGTAGTAAAGTCATAGAAAAATCAGAAGTACCTGGGGATGGAGGAGGCTTTTCACGTACCACATTTTCAGCTAATGATTTTTCTTCCTAGCAGAGAAAAAAAAAATGGGACAATTTGCTTTAGAAATTATTCTTTCTGAAGAACTCTGAACAGCATCACCTTTGGAGAACTTAAGAAACGGAACTCAGAACTTTTGAAGCAGTTTCTTTCATATCAACAAAATTTAAGGTTGGACTCACTACTGACAACATACAACCTGTCATTTACCCATGTTGACATGATTTTGTCACTTATCACTGCCATCAGTCACTTGCAGACACTTGAAACAGTTAATATTATCTTTAGTTGTCAGAGATGTAGAGTTCTCAAAACCATTTTATGGCTGACATGAAAGTTACATAAACATAAAGCTTCTTGAGCAAACAGGATGGATATTGCTCCCACTTCTTAGCTTGTATAAAATATGACTTTACAATAGTCGATTATGATATGAACTGTCAGTCCTTAACTGGGAATCAGCAAATAAATTAAAATGTAAAATGTTCTTCAACAAAGTTGAAGAAATTTGTTCTCCCTTTGCTGTTTAAAAAAAAACCAAACGTAGCTGTAAATTTTCAGAAGGTTCTTTCATCAGGAAAAGAACTACAGGCCAAATTTATACCAATATATTTACTTAGGGTGAGCATGATTGATATACAAACTTTCTTCACATTTTTAGGAAACAGCAGTGAAGTTATGTAAGGATATGATGCCATGTAATTTAACATACCAAGACACTGATGACTAGATGAGTCAAAACTCAAGAACAATTTCAACAGAAAATGTATGTGGCCAAGAACTTGAAGAAAAAAAGTGATGTTAACAATGGAAGAACTGGCCATTTTTGTAAACAATAATCCAGCAAGTTGATCTAAGAAACTAAACTTTTGAATATTCTTTTACAAGCTTATGAAAGCAACTGGATGGGCCCAGCTGGAAAACTAGATAAAAATCTGGTGAAGCCAGAATCAAAGTCTGAAAATTATCAGTAAGAGCTATCTCTTGCTATAACGTGATGTTTCCTACTCTCAATTTCTTTCTTTTGCATGAGGAACAACGGAAGATATATTAAAAAAAAAAAAACAAAACAACAAAAACCAAGAAAAAAAGAAACCAAAAAACCGCCAACTTTTGTATGGCCTATTTACCTATCTAGTGGTATTCTTCAAAAGGAATTATTAGCCATTCTTGTATTCCAAAAGAAAAAGATTCCCTAGTGGCAATAAATTAGTATCCTTTTAAGTGACTGTAAACTATCAGCAATTTATAACACCCTTTTTTCCAAAATGCATCACAAATGAACCTGCAGGTAAGCCTTACCTTTAAATTCAAGCCAAGATGTTGGTCTTCTGTTAAAGAAAAACAGATCTTTCAGTCAATTAAACACAAAAGTATTTGTAAGTTCATAAATTATAAGGTTTCATATGGATACGTAAGTACATCTATTATGTACTGCAAATAAACGTAAGAAAGTCCTCCCAAAACCACAAATTAGATCAGTAACTTTCCATGATCTCTTTCATGGTGTATCATGATACTGATGTGAGACCTTACTTTACCTCACACTGTATTACAACTACAGAAGAAATTAAGTTGTATTGTTGTCTTCTACTATTATTTTAGAATTTGACAAATGTAGTATTTTCATTGATTTTACTGGGCTTGAATCCTATTGCATCTCTGAACACGGCAAGTGCAAATCTGACAGCTTCCAAGATCTGCAACACTTACTATGTAGAAGAGGGAGTAGAAATGGTTTATATGTCCTTTTCAGTTTAATGCATCCACTTCCCACATGGTTTTATCAAAGCAACCCATTCCTTCTGGATATTGTTCCCTTTTCAATATCCAGAAGCTTTTCAAATAATTCCACTGAAATAATATTGAAACAACACTGGGATCCAACATGAATAAAACTTGAAGTCAAAGATTTTTGAAAACTGACTCCTTTCTGCTTTCTCTTTCCTATCCAATAGCTACTAGAGTGCTGCTATCCTCGGTAAAAACTGCATTTTGCAGCTCTGGAACAAATTCTGATTTCCTGTTTTCCTGATTTTAAAATAATGGGCAAAATAATTATATAATAAAACTCCTATGCAGGTAGATCAGTCTTGCTCTCGTCATATTTTCTTCTCCACGATGTTCTATTGTTATAAGAAAATAGCTTAATGACAGGTTACGAACCAAATGTCCCTGATCTAATGAAATTACTTATTGCAAAAAAATTACTTGTGAAGCTTAGCAGTTCAGAGTTTAGGGTGATAACCTGAGACCAATGATCATGTTCAGCTCTCTATCCTGTCAGAACCTTCCTGTGTGACCTGATGTACAATTTTAAGGCCCAGACCTTAAAAGACAGCAAGAATGATACAACTTCTGTAGAAAGCATAAACAATCCCAGTATCAAGCCATTTGATTATTAAAAAAAAAAAAAAGTTCTTACTACTGATTTTCAAACATGACTTTTTTATCCAAGAAAAATTACTGATTAAAAGTAATTTCTCCCATTTCTTTAGTTTGGTTTTTTTTTTTTTTTTAACATCGGTAGTTTCTACTTTTCCCCATTTTTTGAGCACTGTAACGGTCCAATAGTTTCCAGCGTATAAACTAGATTTATTTGGGCACATATATCAACAGAAGCATAGTAGAGTGACTGTACTAGACAAGACAAAGTCTTCACAAACCTTTCCCCCCCCCCCTTTATACACTGGCTGCTAGTGGATATTAAGGAGTTTCAGTTATACAGTGAATATAGACCAATCTTCCCTCTTTATCCAGATTTTGAATTTTCTGTAACTACTAGAAATGGCTAAGTATTTAGTAGCATTTCTTCCACTGCCCTTCAAAAAAAAAAAAAAAAAAAAAAAAAAAAAAAAAAAAAAAAAAAAAGACTATATTCTTATCATATAGTATTAAATTTATTTTATTCAAATTTTTTTTCCCCATGGTATTAAAAGGTACAGCATTTTGACTCAATTAAGTTTGTTTACCTTCTATTTGCACATTTGACTCATCCACCAGCACCTGAAACTCGGTTTCATAAGAAGGCAGCTCTTTCTTGTCAGCATTAGTACTAGGAGATGGTGGAAACTCTTCCTATATAAAAATAAGACAAGCCTATCTAAATCATGATAACACTGTTAAAACAGCCTGCATGTCTTGATGTCTGTATGAAGCCTTTCGTGTACTAATGTCCCAGTCGCATTCGGAATTGTACTCCAACATTTTAAGATGATATATGATAAGAAATACTTTTTTTGGTTTAGGGCTCCACATAAATAAAATCTAAACCTTACAATGATCAACAGGAGGTAGGAAAATATGATAGTCATTTAGTTCACAGGGCCAATATTCCCTGTCACCTTATTTAGTCACAAGAGTCTGGAAAATTATCCTACATTTGCTTGTTCTGTGTTGTATCTAAACTTGCTATTAATAAAAGATTAACCATTTATCTACCATGTCACATCATGGAAGGATTCATGAATAATTATGAATAATTCTTAACATTGTCTCTTCTGTTTTTCCCCTGCTGATGGCATGCCAGTGTCCCACATGTTCCACTCACTCCCTTTTTTTTTTTTTCCCTCCTCCTCTCCTCTTACTGACTATTCTCTCTTCACCTCAGCGTGTTTTCTGATTTCTTTCACATACGTAGCATTTTATTGCATCTTTACTACTCAGTTACTTCTTCCTGTTTGTTAATTTTTTATATCATTTTGGACAGAGATATAAACTGAACTTTAAACGTGCCTTAGGAGTACTAACCTGCTCATTGCTGGTTAAGACAATCCAAACCTATAACATAGAAAAATCCACTGGTCTTCAGGACAACAAGGTAACTTATTTTGTTTGATTCTGAAGCTCCCAGTCTCTATATAGATCTCTGCTCATTAGCATAATACTGAATCAATGACTAAGCTTTCACCATTTGTAAAAGTAAAGTTCCTAGTGCTTTTAACAAATAATCTACTATTTATGTATCATGCTCAACGTAAAATACTGGACATTTTACAAGACTAAATTATGCATAATAATTATACACAATACCAGTGTTTTCCTAATAAGGAAAGGCTCCTAACAGTCAGAAATGTGAAATCTGTGAGGATCAAACAAACAATTCTAACTGGTATAGGAGTAAATGAACCACAAAAGAGGCATGTGAAATAAAATTTGAATAAATGTCCAAAGAGTAAGAAGTGAATGAAAAGTCTTAAAAATATTTAATATTTGCATTAATATATTAAAACATGGTAAAGGAATTAACGCATTTTAAAATCCTACCTTTTTATTTTTGCAGGGAACAGCATAAATAGCATTGGTGCTAAAGCTTTCTCCTCTTTTCTCATTACTCTGACAGCTGGACTCGGCCTCTTTATCAGCATCTGAAAGATAGGTATCCATGTCCTCATCCTCACAATAATTGCCTGATATTTCCAGGGACTGTACAGATCTGTCACTACCATGAAGTTTCCAGTTGGGCCTGCAAGTAGAAAGCAGTTGAAAGCCTGTTTTAGAGTTGCTTACTCTTCCAAAAAAATAAACACTAGTAATGTAGAACCATCAGTCTTAGAATACACACAAGTCCAAACAGCTGACACAGACAGACAGACATCTAAGCTGCTGTTAGCTGCAAACAAGGAATCTAGCCTACGTGTATGCTTTAAAATAGACAATTACCACTGGAGCTACATTTTCTTCTCTATCTTAAAGAAAATGCCAGATTAGAGATCAAGGGTTACTAATTCTACTAAAAGAAGAATCCGAAATAATTATTTAGCACAAAGGAAATATCTGACATATAATTCAGATGATTCTTCAGTGATCAACTGTTTGTATAACTGATCATCATTCGGCAGAAATAATAGATGTTTTTACTTGTGACTGCTGTACAATCCAAATTTCCCTCTCAGAAGATTGTACATGTGACGTCACTTTATGAGAAATGGAATAAGGATTGCAGATGCTTCAGACCCAATTTATGACATAGCGAGAAAAAAGTAAGTGACTATAACACCGGGAGTTGAACTAGTTTGCTGTAACTCTTCTGTAAAATTGTATCATTGACAGATTCTATTTCTAATGTAAGATACCAAAACAGAAAGTATACACTACCCCATTCTGAGCTCTGTGGCTGTCACATATGGTTCAAAGCATTCTTCTTCCACATAGGTGGAATCACTTTCAGAAAGTGATCGCTGCCGAGGCTGAGGAATAGCAACAGTGCGCCCTGTTAGTGTTGTTGCAAGGATAGCTGCTGCTAGAGCAGATCTGGAAGAAAACAGAATAAAGCAATGAAACAATACTGATGATGTCTCTGTGCTCCACATACTATATTTTTTTCCATTGCAAAATGTCTTCACTATTTAAGCAAAGCAAAAAGTTCACAGTTAACAAGCATCAACACCACTGAAAGTGCTAAGGGACTGATTATAAACTATTAACTCCCAAAGTAAAGCGCAAAACTGGGCAAGCCACCACAACACAGCTATCCAAGAGTAAAGTACAATACCTATTGGTTTTCCCAAATCACATGCATGAAATTCATGGAATATACTGAGTTACATTCCCAAAATTGACATTGATAACTTACACTACTTAGCATTCACTTTAGCCATAACAATACTACCTGGCATTGTGTTGAAAAAGTGTTCCATGTTCTGCTATTTTGTTTCCTAGTTTCCGTTATTCCCTACTCTGAACCTTTTACTGATGACTCTGAAGCTGTTAATAAATGCTAGCACACTGCACACTAGGGCAAACTTAAGTAGATGGAAGTGCCTATTTGTGGGATGCTGCAGACTACAGAAAAGGGTAAGATGAAGAGAAAAAAACAAGTAAGAACAAAGATTAAAGGAGACAAATGGCAAGGACTGTAACAGGAATGACAACTACTGAAGGTCAAAAAGGAAGAAGAAATTAACTAGGATTAAGTAGGAATATTACAGACACTAGAAAGACCATAGAAAACAACTAGAATTGACCTAAAAGTAGACAAAACATAAAAGAAAAACTAAGAAGTTTTGAAAATAAGAAGAAAAATAAATTTTTGTTTTCTCTTTATGTAACTTGCCTGTATAGCCAATTCAAATCTAATCCAACATGGTTTTACATGCCAGTTTTTTAAGTCCCTGCTTTTTCAATAAGCAATAAAATGGCCTGTTAGCAACATTTGATTTATGCTTTTCTAATGAGTTAAAATTACCCGACTCATGTTACTAGTACTGCTAAGAGTCCTACACTCTAGCAGCCAAATTAAAAATGGCCCTAACTTTAAATAATCCATTTGTCTTTTACTCTGATTTATAAGAAGTTAGATATTCATAATGGTCATTATCCTAATTATTTAGCATGCTTAGGAGTGGGAGAAAAATAGGTATCTTTAAAGTTCAAAGAAGGGAACTGCCACAATTCAAAATATATTCTATTTATAAAAAGGTTTATGTAAATACTGCAGCAAAGGCATGCAATTCTTCTAATCATGCTTTTCTAGTATGCTGTTGTAGTTGATGAAGAAAAAAAAAACAAAAACAAACCCAAACTCAAAACCTACCTGGGCCTTTCTGGAGAAGGGTTTGGACTACGAGGGGGAGGGGTGCGGGGAACTGCAGGTTTAGGAGCTATGGTAGCAGCAGGGACCAGGCCATGAGCTATATGTTTCTAAACAATTTAAAATAAAATTAGTTGACAATGACTTTAAGGATCACAATGAAAAAAAACAGAGAATTGAACATGCATAAAAACTAACAATGCAAAATAATATAAAAGGGAAGAACAATTACATGCAATTAATGTAAACAGAAATGATTCCATTTTTAACTTTTTAACATGTATGAACAGCTGCTAATGAAGGTTAGAAATGTAATTTACATCAGACCCATGAATGTAGGTTCTCCACCCACTATATCACGATCTGCAAAACCATAATTTTAAATTACTATTTGTTTTCTTCCTGTGTTTATAAAAAAAAAAAAAGAATACTAGAAATTAGCTTTTTTCAAAATATTTGAAGCCTGCTTCAGAGTAACAATATTAGTCCCTTTCTTGTAGAAAGAGCCTGTCAGTCAGAAGTAATCCTCAGTCATAACAGTATGAGATGGAAGAAAAAACTATCACTAAACAAGTCTTGCAGTTAAAGGTTTGGCCTGAATAAAAAAAAAATCCTAATGCATTTTTATCAGTAAACCAAACAATTTTTTTTTAAAAGGATAATATTAAAAGCCAGCTCAGAAAAACTGGGACCAGAGTCCCCTATAAAGAGTACTGTGAATGGAATCACATAATGGTTGAGGTTGGAAGGGAACACTAGAGATTGCCTAGTCCAAGTCCCTGCTCAAAGCAGAGTCAGGTAGAGAGGGTTGCTTGGGATCCTGTCCAGTTGGGTTTTGAGTATCTCCAAGGGTGAAGACTCTGCAACCTCCCTGGGCAACCTGTTCCAGTGTTGAACAACCCTCATAGTAGTTTTTTCATTATTTTTATATTGGAAGTTAAATTTTCTGTGTTTGTCATTGCCTCTTGTTCTCCCTCTACACATCAGAAACTATTATGTCATAATAAAGTCCATCTCCTTCAGACAGACGTTACTTTTTTACAGAGTAAAACAGGCTAAGTTTCTGCTATTTCTGCACAGTTGGTTTTTTTTTTATTTGTAATTATTCTTTATTGTTTTCTCCAACAGAATAATGCACAGGTGAACTGGGAAATATTTCTGTCTTTACAGCATCACATAACTTTATTACATCTTTACAGCATCACATAACTTTATTACAAGGTGCATTACAAGGCTTTTTACTCTGTCTTATCTTACAAACGCACTGCTCCCCAATTCTGGAACTCAGTCTGGAACGCACCGTTTGGTTTACTAAAGGCTGTTGGCTGTAGATGTCTCACTGTAATTCCTAGGGGCTACAGCTGCTCACAATCCCACAACCCCTGGCTGCTCTAAGCTTTCGCTATGAACTTGGATCAGTTCACTTTCCGGCAGTGAACGCGCGCTCCGAGGATCTCCTCAGCGCGCATTGGAAGCGAGCGAGCTGCGCGGCCGCTGCAGGGGCCCCAGCCCCCGCCCGGCCCCAGAGGCCTCCCTGGACGGGAAGGGAAGGGCAGGGCGGCGGGGGCGGCTCCCCCGCGAAGCCCGCTGTTTGTCTGGAGAAGACGGGCAGGCCCGGAACTGAGGGAAAGGAGAGCACCAGCCCCCGGACACCTTCTTTTCTTTGCTTAGGATTTATGTTTCTCCCCGTTTTTCACTTCAGTGAAACCACTCAGCCATCACCGGCGCCAACCGCAGGGCGCAGCCACCTTCCCGGGGGCCTCCGCTCGTCCCGCCCGGGCACGGCCCCCCGCCTCCCCCGCTGACCCTGCTCCACGGGGACGGAGGCCCGCCCTGAGCGGGGCGATACTCACGAAGGGGCCTTTCCGGCCTCTCCTGAAACTAAACGCCATCGGGACCGGGTGGGGACGGGTCTCCGCCGCTGCCACCGACTACTTTCTCCCCGCTTCGGACGCTTCCCCCGTCGCGACCCGCCTGATAACAACGGCGCGGCGGATTTGCTGCGGGTTCACGCTCCCCCAATCAGCACGCGTCTTACTCACCCCTCCTCCGGCTTTAGCAACCTACCAGCGGCGAGGCCTGCCCCGTCCTGCCTTCTCATTCGCTCACGGGCGGCAGAGCTCTCGCTTCCTATTTGCGGCCGCCGCTGTCAGCCAGGCGCGCGCTCCGAGGCGGGCTGTTCGTCTGGCGGTCGTGAGGCGACGCCTCTCCTGAGGGGGTGGCGGGGTCTCCGTTGTGTCCTGTGCGGCCTCCAGGAGAGAGATTGCGACCCCCGAAAGGTTGGGGTGCCCGGGACGGAGCTCAGCCGCTTCTGGGCAGGTCAGCTGTGGGCCGGCGACCGCCCGTGGGGCCGTCCCCCGGTCCTCTCAGAGCGGGCCCCCCGGTGAGGGCTCACTCTGGGCCGGGCTGCAGGATGTGGCTCAGCTGGGTGGTGGTTGCGGTGCTACCGGCTGTCTTCGGCTCTTCTCTTTAAATCGCGCCTTAGCCTCAAAGACTCCCGTTTCCCCCTAGAGTTAGAACACCGCATAAAGCTGGCAAACCTGAAAATAATCTCTCCCAGCAACTACCTTCTAATAATCTGTCTGGACACTTATGCCAGCTCAGGGCTGGAGATGCCTCTGGAGTCAGCTTTGTAATTGAAACAAACTTTCTCCCAGCCAGGGTGGATGAAGGTGTAGAAAAGGCAGTGTGGGGTTTTTTTTACCATCTGCATGTCTTAATTCAGGTGTTTTTCAGACTGACTGGCAAAGTTGGGAGTGCAGTTTGCAAGCCAACAGCCTGTATTCAAGTAAACAGAGCTGCTCACCATTTTTGATATGTTAACCAACCATAACTGTAAGGTAGCTTCGGGGCGGAGATAGTGTCTCTTCCAGAGTATTCCATCCTACAAATTTCAATCATGAAATTAAGTTTGGAACAAGTTTATGAGATGTGTTAATATCTCTTCCACATTTCTTCCTAGGGTGTAACCGCTACTGAAGTAAAGATCAAAGGAAGTCTGATGACAACAAAAGCAAACTTCCCTGTGACAGCAGGATCTATAGCTGTCCCTTATGGGCATGTGATTGGAAATGAGAAGTGGAGAGGGTCAGAGATAGCCCAAAAGCTACAAGGTAAGCACAAACAAATTGGGTGGGGGAAAACCAATTCAGGCAAAGCATTCCCCTCTATCACCCGCTATTGTTAAGATTGGCTGGAACATGCCAATGCGGCTATTGTGAACACGCACCTCCACTGAAGTCCCTTGAATTTACACAGGTACTGGGACCGTGCTATCATCAATTGGTACAGCAAAACAGAATGGCCTGTGATGTTTTTGTTCAAATCCAGAGTTTACTGAGAAGCTATAGCACTTTCAAATCTGTAATTTGAAAGTGCTTTTAATTGGTGTTACTAAAGGCATCATGCAGTACTTTGGACGGCTTGTACCTGTCTTGCTTAAAGAGAAGAAAGGCTTTTAATGAATATGAAATTCTCTGTCAAGTCACTAGGATTATTGGCACATTAGGAAGGTTGTGCTGTGAAATAATTATCAGTATATATATTGTTTTAACTACTATATTTGTTCTTTTAAATATCTCACCTTAAGGGAAAATTAGACTCATCTTTGAAGATGGCTTGGGACTTGTGGATTTTCATCTTTCAAACAGAACTTGCGTATTATATATTTCTGAAGCAGATTTGGTTGCAGGGGATGAATTCAAGCGAAGATTGGTTCGGTTTAGAAATGTAAGTACTACATAAAGAGAAAAGTCTCAAATTGGTATTTATTCCATGCTTCTGAAAACATTCTTGTGTTATTTTTAAATCCTAGTGGAGCTAAACTTTTGTGATAATTTCTACCTGAAAACTGAAAAATTACACAGCTGTGTAATAATGCTGTGTTAAACCACAGTACTGTTGCTGCAACTTCTATTCTTCCTCTGATTCGCTTTCAGGCAGCTCATACTTGAGAGAAGTTTGCTCTCTGTTGTGTTGCGTTAGCTTGTCATTAACAAGGTCTTTTCTTTTTTCCTTTCAATACAGGCCAGTAGTCTTGGGGGAATTGTAATTGTGGAGAGAACCCAAATAAGTGATCAGTACTTCTTAGCAGTACAAAAACTTGTTGTGCTAGAACTTGGAATGGTGTTGCTTCCTGTGGCAAATCAAGGAGAAGCTTCTCAACTTATTACTCAGCTAGTAAGTGTCTATGTTAGCAGACAAACATTTATTAAAATATGAGACATGAAGAGAATTACCTGTTTTCCCACAATTATCATTCATTTCAGAAAGGATAACTGGGATTGTAAAGGAACACAACGTATTTTGTTTTTTGAATGTAAGGAATAAATATTTGCAACAGTAATGTGGTAGTATAGTTCAGTGGAAAGAGGGCTCATATGGGAACAAAGAAAAAAAAGTTAAAGAATATGATACTGGACTCTCTCTAATGTGATCTTGCACTGAGATGCCACTGGATAGCACTAGGCAATCCTCACTTAAGTTTGCTGTCAAAACCGACTTGAGATTTTGCTTTGTCTCCGGTTGGGGAAATTCTGTTATGTTTCTCTTTTCCTTTATCCTTTCTCTGATTGCATCAAAAAGATGACTAAATCATTGTTTTAATTCATGGTTGGTATTAAGAAACTGTTGGTTTCCTAGTGAGACTTTGTGGATCTCCATCAAAACCCTTATTAAGGGTGCACACTTAAGGAGGGAGCTTGTTTTTAAAACTTCCTAGTAATTGCATTGAACTCTTTTGAGATGAAAGAACTATGTTAAAATCGAAAAGCAGAGCTCCAGCAGAGGGCACTCAGTGTCATTTACGGTTTTGTTTTGCTTCAGGTCCGTGAACAAAGTAAGGATCACAACAGTAATCCCTTTCTTCGGAAACAGTCTTCTCATCTGGCAGAGCCATCAGTGTTTCGGACTGTGCAACAAATACCAGGAGTTGGGAAAACAAAAGCTCTGCTTTTACTGCAACAGTTTGGAAGCATCCACCGACTTTGTAATGCATCTCTCACAGAGCTTGAACTAGTAGTTGGACAAACGGTAGCACAACAAATTTACAATTTTTTATGTTCCTGACGTGCATGTGTAGTGCTGTTTTGGAAAGCAAAGACTTTTTGTTTGGTCTTTTCTTGTGAAATATAAAATTTTGGGTTTGATAGTCACATATTATGGTAATTTCTATAATCCTGGTAACAACTGGAGGGTGTTGTCTAATTGTCTAGATATTACTCTGCTGCTGCTTCTTGACAGCTCTTCTACTCATGTAGATGGAGCTGTGAAAATTACCTTGGAAAGAGAGCTGTAAAGTGTTTTGCATGTCTTGTACAAAAACCGGAAAGCTGTCTCTTTCAGCCTCCACAGAAAAAAAATGGAAAAGCAATTTGCTTGCTTGCTTTTATCTTATCTTCTAGAAATAAACACTTTATTAATATGTGGGTGGTGTTATCTTCTCAGCAACTGGAAACGTGAGTTACAGTGCTTTAAAAAAGTTAGCATACATCGCTTTATAGCGATATCTTCGATTTATAACTTTTTGGAGTTCCTTTAGAAAGTCCTACTGAAATACATCTTTGACTTTACACTAGCTTATTTCTCTGGTTCCTTTTTCAGTTCACAGAGTATTATCAAATTTATTCCTTGGTGTCCAATACCCAAAATCATGTTGTGCTTTTGAATATAGGTTGGGATAATTATAATCAATTACAATATATTTTGACACATCAATTACACTGTATTAATTATATCAATTATATGCTGCATAGAAAATAACATGGGAAGCTTTGATCAAAATTCATAATTCAACCTATTCTTCCAGTATTAATCTTTTCAAGAGTTATTTGTAAAGAGGAGGACTGGTTTTCCTGACATCTTGCATTATATTTTAAATTATATTCTTATCCTATTTAGTAAGGGTAAAATTGGCTTTTGCACCCATTAAGGAGGTGTGTGAAAAGCTTCTTTTATATTACTTGGGTTTTGGATCACAGCAGGAAGGCAGTTGAGCAGGATTTTCAACTCTCTTTCATAAACTAAGGAGAAGGGAGTAATAGAACCTTGGTGCCTCTGTAACCAGTCTCATCCAAGGGTTAGTGTGGACAGCAGATAGACCTGTTATTTACATTGATTCCTTACTTGGGATGAAAATATCATTTGGCTATAAATATTTAATTTACTGAATAATAAGCACCAGGATTTCCAGAACAAGATACTATTTTCTTACCACTAGGGAATGCTTAAGCGTCTTTATAAATCTGTTTAGATTTTTATTCCCCCTCTCTCAGACTTTGTCACTTTGCTATGGAGACTGGATTTCCCATCTAAGGGCATGTGGCTATTGGCGTTGCAAGGTAAACACCTTTTTACTACTTCAAATGGTCATTCATTATTATGCATTAAATGAAGTTCAATTAAAGTAGTAACAATTAGTACGAGTAGCATTATAGGTTGAACTACTAATCTACTGCAAATCTTTATTCTTAGGGCTTTATACTAGCCCTATATGTCTTTGTTGATAGAAACTTATTAGAAAGAGTCCGGTGGTCTGAGCAAGAATGTAACTTGGTGTGAAATTAGCATTTGCCTTAAGTTAGCTGTTGGCTACCACTCAGTGTAGAATGGGTCTTTAGCTGACAGAAAATGGTAAGTATGTATTTGTATGGCACTTGAGAAGCCCATACTTTGACTTGAATTGGGGTGGGGGGTGGTTAAACAGAAAAACCCCAAACAAACCACACCACCCTTTCCTCAAGAACCAGTGAGTGTGATAATGGAATGGAAAGGCAGTTAAATCATGCAGCTAAGGGGGAAGATAGTTGCAGGAAGACAATCATAGTGGGCTAAGAGAAATGAAGAGCTGGAAGCATGATTCACGTGGCTTTACTATCCAGATAATGAAGTCTTTAGCAATTTTAGCCATACATTTAGCCATTGCAAAGTAAATATATTTTGTATGGAATATTGTATAGCAGGGTCTTGCATATCAGTATCTGGCTGCTGCTTGTGTGCATAAAAAGTGCTACTACAAATATGCATGAAGAATAACTATTAAGGATAGGTGAGTCACAAGTAATCTACAATATTTTTTTTATGTAACCTTTATAGGGCAACTCCAGAAATATGTTAAAATTTTTTGTAAGGAAGTAAGTTTCAGACTATAATTTACAAGTTCCTGTATTATACAATACAAACTTTTAAGACAGTTTCTTAGGTCTTTGTAAGCAACATTACAGAAACATGCAAGAGGTATACCAGCAGTAAATAGTGAAAACCTGTAAATTATGATATATCATCCAAGCTGTAGCAGAATCAAAGAACTACTACTAAATGGTAGCATCTGATTTTTATTCTTAAATAAGTGTCACCAACATATTTACACCTATTACATAAGAAACTAAAAATAAATGACAACTTTAAAGTTTACACCCAGACATAAACTTTCCCCTTATTTTAAGTTTTGAGTATCAAACAGCATATATCTACTCTGTAGATGGCAATGTTAATTAACACTACAGTGTTAGCAATTTTCAATTAATTTGAATTTCAGAAAACAGAAGAATCTTAAAGAAATGCTCACACAGGGTTGGTTGGTTGGTTTTTTTGTCCTTAATATATATAGCCAATACTTGCACATGAAATATTTTGGGGGGGGGGGGGGGGGGGGGGGAGGAATTTATTTTTACTTATGAAGCGTAAGAAAAGAATAGGATTAGGGACAAATATTCAACTTCAGAAAATGTGAAATTAGGATACACTGAACAATATTTAAAGCTAGACAGAAAAAATTGATGAAGGCAAGCAATTTCTAGAAAGAAGTACCATAATATCTAAGGTACCTTATATAAATAAAAATAGCTATATGCTTGCAAACCTACGTATGCTTATGCTCTTCTCAGAATTATGAAATACACAGGACTACATTTTCATACCACGACCATAACCCATACCTGTGAAGGTTTTTAAAGATAGAAATAGAGACATACAGTTAGATAGTTAAATTTATTTAGTAACCTATGCATATGTGAAGGTGGATACCAAATGTCCTAAAGTAATGAGGCACATTATTCTACCACTTCCAAAGGAAGATGGGTGTCTTAAGTGCTTTTTCGAGTCTAAGCTCAGATGGTCCCCTTTTCAAAGTTATTACAGGGTTCTTTTACCCAGAAACAAGAAACTTGAATGAAACCATTTGATAAAAATGCTTAAATTCAAACTTGCAAAGTAAATTTGGAGCCTAAGTTCTATGGAATTTTCCATTTGAGTTAGGCCTGCAAGTGTTTAATCACTCCTGAATCATTTATACGCTTTAAAAAAAAAAAAAAAAAAAAAAAAAAACACAGCAAAATCATCCTTTAATATGTCCTCTATTGTTTCGCATGCAGTATCAGCTTTGTAATAAATAACTCCCATCTACCATAGTTATAAAAAATTAGTCATGATACTGTATTTTGAAATTCCACAAGGAATCCAGTCCTTATGCAAGCAATTTTATCTCCACTCCAAAAGCAAACACAAAATGACTCAGGCATTGTCAAAAATACTTTAGACTCAATTTTGATGCCAAGGAATATATATATAGAGAGAGGTTACTGGATACACTGACTTTCAATACACTCTCCTGTTAATACCAATAAGAGAGCTAGATTATCAGCATAGTGTAAAAAAAAAAGTATCTATCTCCTATTTTTGTTAACTATGCCTATTGCATAGAGAATAAAGTGGGGCTTGGTTGTGTTAGCTGTTTTAAATATACAGAAAAATAGGCATTCTTTATACCAAGGTAAATACCATTGAAATGGAAATAATAGAGCACAGAAGAAATTCAAAAGGAAAAAAAAAAGTAAAAATATATTCTCAATGAAAGCAAAGTTTTTCTTCTTAGCCATTAATTAACTACCCTTATTGGTTTGATGATCTTTTTCCCTGGAGCCTAGATGCAAAAAAAAGTTTGTCTTCTTTAAATAATATGTATAGAAATAATCAAGACACCAGTTTTTCATAATTTTGATAAATAATATGTATTTAGTATATACAGGTTACTTCATGATATTGTTGAGAGCCTAGTTTTGTTAACAAGCTAAATTTTCACCACTGAAAAACAGTGCTAAGGTCAAATAGCATGACAGAGAGTCTCACAGCAAGCATGGACTATCTGAAACAGAGTTCAGGCTGAATGTAACAGCATTGCATATTCCATGTCTCAGCTTTTCATGCTATTTTATAGAATTTTGACTATTATTCCAAATAAAATAAAGATATACCTCATGCATCTTTTGAGCATGAAGAAAACCTTGAAAAAGAAGTGATGTAAGTGCAAACTGGAATCAACAAACAGTTTAGAGGTGTAAACTGCTCTGTTCATCCTAATAACCTTAAAATAATAGTTTCAGTGCCAATATTAACTGCACCATTGAATGACAGAAAGAGAATTATACAATTATTATATATACTGTCACTGGAGATGATGATTGCTCATGTTTGCTCCTTGAAATATTTCTTAAGAGAAGCATCTAATTCTTCAAATCAATTAGAGAAGCTCGTTTTAAAGGAAAGTGAAGTCCAAATAGCTCAACATAGTCTAAAGACATTTGAAATCCAAGTGACAAGAAGTGAGGGCCAAACTGCATGTGGGAAGAAAAGGAGCATGCTGAACACTGCACAGCCTCCTCAGTAGGACCTTATTTTGACAGTCCCAATATGGTGGAAATTTATTTTGCAAGCAAAGTACACAAATATAAGTTTCCCTTTTTTTGACATTTAAATACAAATTGCTATGTGCTGCAGTACGAGTCACACTTCTGACTTCTGAATCTCAAAGAGCCTTAAATGTTACAACTCATTTTATGACTCACTCTATTACCTGTATTATTTCTTCACTAATAAACATTCCTGCAAAAAGCATACATTACTGAAAATCTAACTTGATCTTTCTTGGATGTTTCAGTAGGGACTGGTACCCATGTCTCTAACACACTTTCATGTATGATGTAGAGATCGGCTACCTAAATCCTCTGTAAGCGAAACCTATGCCACATTACTGGTAATTGATAATAATTATGATTTGACTTTACTTATGAAGCGTAAGAAAAGAATAGGATTAGGGACAAATATTCAACTTCAGAAAATGTGAAATTAGGATACACTGAACAATATTTAAAGCTAGACAGAAAAAATTGATGAAGGCAAGCAATTTCTAGAAAGAAGTACCATAATATCTAAGGAACCTTATATAAATAAAAATAGCTATATGCTTGCAAACCTACGTATGCTTATGCTCTTCTCAGAATTATGAAATACACAGGACTACATTTTCATACCACGACCATATCC
>NW_009259593.1:3837566-3841980 GCF_000687185.1 Egretta garzetta
GTTTTATACCTCCTCAAATATTTTTATTCTTTAAAAAAAAAAAAAAAAAAAAAAAAAAGTGGGACTTCCCATCCTCTAACAGTATACTTTATTATATACGTGACAGGATACTATGAGCTTTATCACTTGTATTCTTCTACTGACTTTCAGTCAATCACAGCAGCTGCTAACAACACTGTCCTCTTGTAGGACATTACTCCTCACCTCACTTTTGGCTCTTCAATGTCTCTTATCCTTTTCTTAAATAGAATTATTCCCTCCACTCCAAAAGCAAACACAAAATGACTCAGGCATTGTCAAAAATACTTTAGACTCAATTTTGATGCCAAGGAATATATATAGAGAGAGAGGTTACTGGATACACTGACTCTCAATACACTCTCCTGTTAATACCAATAAGAGAGCTAGATTATCAGCATAGTGTAAAAAAAAAAGTATCTATCTCCTATTTTTGTTAACTATGCCTATTGCATAGAGAATAAAGTGGGGCTTGGTTGTGTTAGCTGTTTTAAATATACAGAAAAATAGGCATTCTTTATACCAAGGTAAATACCATTGAAATGGAAATAATAGAGCACAGAAGAAATTCAAAAGGAAAAAAAAAAGTAAAAATATATTCTCAATGAAAGCAAAGTTTTTCTTCTTAGCCATTAATTAACTACCCTTATTGGTTTGATGATCTTTTTCCCTGGAGCCTAGATGCAAAAAAAAGTTTGTCTTCTTTAAATAATATGTATAGAAATAATCAAGACACCAGTTTTTCATAATTTTGATAAATAATATGTATTTAGTATATACAGGTTACTTCATGATATTGTTGAGAGCCTAGTTTTGTTAACAAGCTAAATTTTCACCACTGAAAAACAGTGCTAAGGTCAAATAGCATGACAGAGAGTCTCACAGCAAGCATGGACTATCTGAAACAGAGTTCAGGCTGAATGTAACAGCATTGCATATTCCATGTCTCAGCTTTTCATGCTATTTTATAGAATTTTGACTATTATTCCAAATAAAATAAAGATATACCTCATGCATCTTTTGAGCATGAAGAAAACCTTGAAAAAGAAGTGATGTAAGTGCAAACTGGAATCAACAAACAGTTTAGAGGTGTAAACTGCTCTGTTCATCCTAATAACCTTAAAATAATAGTTTCAGTGCCAATATTAACTGCACCATTGAATGACAGAAAGAGAATTATACAATTATTATATATACTGTCACTGGAGATGATGATTGCTCATGTTTGCTCCTTGAAATATTTCTTAAGAGAAGCATCTAATTCTTCAAATCAATTAGAGAAGCTCGTTTTAAAGGAAAGTGAAGTCCAAATAGCTCAACATAGTCTAAAGACATTTGAAATCCAAGTGACAAGAAGTGAGGGCCAAACTGCATGTGGGAAGAAAAGGAGCATGCTGAACACTGCACAGCCTCCTCAGTAGGACCTTATTTTGACAGTCCCAATATGGTGGAAATTTATTTTGCAAGCAAAGTACACAAATATAAGTTTCCCTTTTTTTGACATTTAAATACAAATTGCTATGTGCTGCAGTACGAGTCACACTTCTGACTTCTGAATCTCAAAGAGCCTTAAATGTTACAACTCATTTTATGACTCACTCTATTACCTGTATTATTTCTTCACTAATAAACATTCCTGCAAAAAGCATACATTACTGAAAATCTAACTTGATCTTTCTTGGATGTTTCAGTAGGGACTGGTACCCATGTCTCTAACACACTTTCATGTATGATGTAGAGATCGGCTACCTAAATCCTCTGTAAGCGAAACCTATGCCACATTACTGGTAATTGATAATAATTATGATTTGACATTTATGAGCCATAACAGCAAACATTTGAAGTTCATCACAGTATGTAGAAGCCCTTTCAAAAAACATAAAATCTTGGTCTAAAGACATATCTTAGATATATGTATCTTAGACAAACAAGAAAACGTTATTCACCATGAGGGTAGTTTAACACTGGAAAAGGTGTCCAGCAATATTACAGTGTCTCCAGCCTTGAAGATATTGAAAATGTAATGGGAAAACGCCCTGAGCAACCTGCTTTAGTTGACCCGGCTTTCAGCAGGCGCTTGGATCAAATGACCTCCACACATCCCTTCCAAATTATTTTTTCCCATGGTTCTATAATTAAGTATTTGTATTTAAATTATTTTATTAAATTCTTTGACTTATCAACCCTTAAATAATACTGTGCATAGAAGAACACGAGGAACTTTCAGTTTCTTTTGTCTCCACACAGAATAATACTGATTTTGTGCTTTGAATAATACAGTATGGAAAGGGAAAACACACACTACCTAAACAAATTCTAGGGAAGAAAAGTGGTCACTGTGGATGCCCTAAGGCAAGATCCCAGCTTATATCCGCTCTAACAGGACAGGGAAAAACAAACAAACAAAAAACCAACCAAATGAAAAAAATCCTGGACCTTTTCCCAATGAGTTTTTGACCAGAATAACAGATTTGTGCAGATGAGACAGGGGTAGAAACAAATTAAAGAAATACTAGTAACTGGGGACAGACTATCATATGCTGTTTGAATATATAGCAAAGAAAAATATCAATTTAGGTGTGGACAATATGAGTGCAGAAACAAGAGAATACAAATTCAGCTGCTTTCATTAAAAAAAAAAAAAAAGCTTTACAAATACAAAATAACTAGTTCACAGAAAAAAAAAAAGATTCTTGCAGTGATTTATTAGCCAAAAGTTTATGTTAACAGGCTTTTTAGCTACAAGTTTTTATTTAATGAGAAGCTTACATTGAAATATTGGGATTTAAAGTGTCATTTTCCTTACCTGAATCATGGACTCGGACAGCTGTGTTTCATCTACTTCCAATATCATCATTTTGATTTCCTCATAAGGCACTCGGAAAGAGCCAAGGAAAATTGCTAAAACAAAGATTCAACACATAATGAAGAAAGCAAGAGAACAACAATCTTTTTTCTACTTGCAAAATACCAGTTAAACAGGCTATTGCATCTACAGGTTTACAAACACTACGCAAAGTAATACAGATAAGAGATAATAATTTTAAATATATTTTTAATTACTGTTCTCCTACAATCCCAGCATTCTCTATGTCTTTGTTACGCACAAGATCCAGCATCACAGAAGACCGTAAGCAAGCACTGACAAGTCTATTCTTCAGGGTAAACATTGCTGTTACAGTATTTTGTGCTGAGGTGACAAATACACATTTTTCTTCAGTGGTCTTGCCAGAGCTTTCTCATTAAAAAAACACCATGAGAAACCAAAACCATATAAACTTAGAAAACTAATTGCTCTTATAAATACTGTTTATTTCCTCACCATAATCCAGTCATTTCCTATTTTATCCCTGCCAGCATTTAGGAAGCTATTCTTTATAGAACTCCTCTCTATCAAAACTTTATCATCTTTATTTCATATTATTGCATAATACTGAGTTTTGCCTTCTTTCTATGAAGTACATTAGTGATGAGCAGACATCCTGTAGACATTATGGTGTCTTTTACTGGGGCAGGGCGGGGCCAGGGTGTGAGGGGAACAGAGTGTGGGGACAGGCAGTGTTCCTTGATGAATATGTTGAAAATATATGTAAATAATTAGAATTATAGCTGTTTGTCTGTACTTCAATACATACAAGAGAGAATAATTTCAGTCTTAAGCAAGCGACAACCTTTAACTGTTTTCTGGATCTTTTTCAACATGTTTCCATTGTATCAATTGACATGTTTGGGCTTAACACCAAATATACATCTTCGCATATGCTTTAAACAAAAAATGGTTACGAGGCAGTCAGACAAGAGAGAAAGATATTTTTACGGAACAGTTATACAACATTAGTCTGTTATAAAACCAGAATCTACTTACACAGATTCTGTGCAATCTTTGGATCCAAAACTTTTAATTCTTTGATTCGTTTCTTAATGGATTTCTTTTCCTCAAACTCGTCTTCCTCTTTTTTTACTGTCAAAGTAAACACAGATACACTTAATGCTAATTCTTAATATTTAGAGAAAATATTAATAAGTTCAAAAAACATTTGCTATCAAGTGCAGTCAATTCACAAAGAAAACCTATCTAAGAACATACAGGCAAAAAAATACAGGGTTTGCATTTATTGCTCGTATTCTCAAAATTTTTACTCTTCAGTCAAAATTGTCAGCATGTTAGCATTCTACAACAAGATTTTTATTATTTTCATATATAAAAACTGAGTAAGATGCTAACGTTAATTGCACAACCAGTCTGAGGCCATGAAAGTCATACTTAACATACCACAGAATCACAGAATGTTTTGGGTTGGAAGGGACCCCTAGAGGTCATCTAGTCCAACCACCCTGCAGTGAGCAGGGACACCGCTAACTAGATCAGGTTGCTCAGAGCCCCATACAACCTGGC
>NW_009259593.1:3842334-3860342 GCF_000687185.1 Egretta garzetta
TCAAGTCCCTCTCGGCAGGGCTGCTCTCGATCCTTTCTTCCCCCAGCCTGTACTGATACCAGGGGTTACCCTGACCCAGGTGCAGGACCTTGTGCTTGGCCTTGTTGAACCTCATGAGGTTCACACAGGCCCACCTCTCCAGCTTGTCCAGGTCTCTTTGGATGACATCCCGTCCTGGCGTATCAACCGCACCACTCAGTTTGGTGTCATCTGCAAACTTGCTGAGGGTGCACTTGATCTCGCTCTCTAAGTCATTGATGAAAATGTTAAATAGCACCGGTCCCACTATGGACCCCTGAGGGACACTACTCATCACTGGTCTCCATCCAGTTGTCCAGCCATTGACCATTACCCTCCGGATGCAACCATCCAACCAATTCTTTATCCACCAAACACTCCACCCATCATGCAACATACTTCAGACAGCCTAGACATATTAATATTCCGAACTGGATTTTAACAATAACAAATCTTAAAAAAGACATGTCAATATATCTCAACATTGAGCAATAAAGAATCAACCCAAAATTCAAGTATTTTTGTGACCGCTGTTGTCTAAACATATGCACCAAAATTATCAAAGCCCACTGACTCATTAAAAAATTAACATTACCTTAGAACATAAATGAGTATATACCTATTTTTTCTTATCTCCTCAAAAAAAGATGTATTTTTAAATACATAATGTAATCACCTTATTACAAAATAGCACAAAGACAAAGTGATTATATAAACGTTCATTAACATTGCTGGAATTTTTGGCTTATTCTTTCCTTTCAGAAAATAATTCATACAAATAGGATGTCCCAAATGCATTATGTAAGCTGAATTTATTTCTCATTATTCACACATTGTCATAAGAATCTCACTTAAAATAACAGCATAGGCTTGATAATGTATTAGTAGGAACCATTCAAATTATTATGCAAACAAACAAAAAAGACCAAAATCACACAAATCTCTCTTTAAATCCAACCTCGTTATCCTTTCTTATTTTCTTACTGTTGTTTATGAATTAGATAATTGATAAACAATTTCACAACTGAAATTAGTTTCCAAGCTTTTACAGCATGATTGTTCCAAATTAAGTTATTTGTGCTTCACATATTTGAGAGTAGAAAATATGTTGTAATAAAAGATATGCTACTGACTTCAGAAGGAGATGGTTATAGATGAGAAGTCTTGTCAAGAAGGTATACGATTAAAATTTCTAGCTCACTGATGATTCTTGACAAAACTAGATGTAACATGAATTATCAGGAGGATTTACCTAAATTGAATTTACTTCCATAAATTCTAAGAGAGCTTTGAGAGCTTTGTCAGGCTGGACAGGCTCTGAGCAACCTGATCTAGTTGAAGATGTCTCTGCTCATTTCAGGGGGTGTTGGACTAGATGACCTTTAAAGGTTCCTTCCAACCCAAACCATTCTGTGATTCTTAAAAATGTTTCTCTAAGCACAATAAATTTTGCCTGGGACTGGGACACAGACTAAATGACTTATTGAGGTGTTCGGGCTTTGCTGTCTAGGATGCTACCAAAGAGATCAGAAATTAAAAAGCTCACATAGGGATTGAAGGAAGTGGATTCTAGTCCCTTCTGAGTTGGTAGAGACACAAATTTGAATCATCTCCCAAATCACTTTTAATACTTTACACCTGCTAGGCAACACAATGCCCCTTTTGAGGGCATGCTACAGTGCCAAACAAAACCTGGCATTCTGAAAAATGAAATTACTGAGCGAAGACATAAAGCAGTTCTTGGAAGAAGAACTGATATCCAGGGTCCCAGCAAATGGGTTACAAAGCCACAATCCTCCTCTTTTGTCTTTCTCGCATCCTACCAACAACCAGTTAGCCTTGAATTTCTTTTAGCACAGATTTAACAGAAAGGTTAGCATTCTCTTTTCCCAGGAAAAACCACACACACTGCTTATTATGCATGTGAAAGCAGACGTAGTAGGTTTTAACCACCAATGTAAGAACTCAATACCCCATGTTCAAAAGGAACAGAATGACATTTTTGCTACTGGATAAAAAGGTTACCACTAAAGCTTCACTTTTTTCTGGTTATACTTTAAGAGACCCTCCTGAACCCAGAAGAGCATGTCAGGGCCTATGGATCTCAGGATCAAGCAACTGTTTTCTCCTGCAGTTACACACTTTAATAGACCTCCCAAATTTCTTATCGGCTGCATACTGAAAACAGTCATTCTTAAAAGATCATTTTGTGTTGCCTGTCTTATCACTGCTAGAACTCCAGATTCCACCAAAACACCTGGGCATCTCTGTAGCACAGGTTCTATGCCATCTTCATGCCTTACTCATCTGAATCATAATGAAATTACAGTAATGCTTTATGGTTACTTTGGAACTTTGCAAATCATCATTTTACAGGAAACAAAATAATTTCCGTAATAGTCGCAATAAAAAAAGAAGTGAAATTATCTGAATTTATTAATTTACTTAAATTCACCTTGTCAGCCTTCAACTAGATAATAATAGGAGATCAAATAGAAAAAATACAAATATGTTTGCCTTTTCCAGCACTAGAAAGCAATATTTATGCATTACAAGTCTTAGAGATAATACAGAGATACACAAACATACAAAATAATCAGCAGTTAAACATGTACAATTTTAACTCCCAACTTTCAAATCAAGACATAATGCTGCTAACAACCTGGCTCATTGCCTCTGGAATTTTCACCTAGGAGAGGGTTACGCACAAGGTTGCAGCAATACTTAAGACATTGCAACCCTAACAAAAAATGTGTAAGCACAAGCATAGAATACTGTCATGTAAACTCATGCAGGAATTGTATGCAGAGTTACACAATCATGCAACAAGCTAAATTACTGCAAACTTACGTGATACTTCTTCAGGAGAATTCAGGTCACATCCTTATGTAGTTGGCAGCAGTAAGAAGCAGAGGATACATATTACTTGTCTTCCCTATTGGAAATGTTGCACTTTCCAATGAAAACTCTGATACCTCCTACCACCTCTAGAAATTTTTACCTCATTTGCTTATTAACTTACAAGGGGAAAAAACAAAACCCCAAGAGACAAAACTATTATCTATTTTCAGCAAGAAAAAAAGGAAGGAGTCCACTGGGGGAGCGGGGGGGGCGGCGGGTGGAGTGGGAAATAATAGAAAGATCTGAACAGGTGAATAGATTTTTATTTGGGGAGGGCACTGAAGCAGGAAGGAAAGTACACTGAGGACAGAAAATGGGGAACATCTGCTTACACTGGAAAAAGAGAAAGCAGGCCAGTGGGAGTGGGCAGCTGCTGCAGAAAGGAGGTGACTATCAAGGGAAATACATGTAAGATGTTGTCATACTAACAAGAGAAGAATCAAACCAGGGGATCTCAAAATGCACAGACAGCTCTCATGGCTCCAGAAGTTGGACCATCATATTAAACCATTAAGACATGTGATTTTGAAAAAGTTATTTCAACTATTATACAACTAAAAAGGAATGCTACATATAAAGAACTGCACATCCTTTAAAGCTCTGCATATATGCTACATCTATCACACTGGGGTCATACACATGGCCCCAGCATCTGAAATGGATAATTTCTAGTCAGTAGTACCTCATCTGATGCTCCAGCTTGTCTGCCCTCTCAAGCTGGGAAACAAAGTGCTAGATCACTTTGAAACACACAGAATTCATCTCACACCCTTCATAGTTGCTCTTATCTCCACAATCCCACATCCTTATTAACATGATTCCAAAATTAACAGACGTGATTGCAAGCGTACAGACGGACAAACACCTCAAAGGAGTTTTACCTATTGGAAAAATTGGTTTCACTGTCTCCTTCAAACATGCGTCTGTATACAAATTCAACTGTGGCAATGATCTGACTGATATCAGAGTCCTGAAGGAAGCGGTGACAGAACTGTTTTACAAATATAACATCACAGTCAGAAGCCTACAGAATAGCATTTCATAAAAATGTGGATCCTACATAGTTAGTCTGCAGATCCCTGAAACAATAACATTGTTGGTAGGTGCCACCAAAGTAATCTGTACATTAATGAATTGCTATCCACTAATTCCATTTCTGCCGTAGGTCTTGATATAATCTGCTGCCCACAATCTTCGTATAAGAAAAACCATGTCTGTGCATCTGTATGCTACAGAAAAAAAATAAATCTAAAATACATCATCATACTTGAAGAAAAACAAAATACCCTTGAAATACAGGCTTCAAAAGGAACATGCAGATCTGAACATTTATTCTTAAAAATCTGAATTCCTAGTTCAGATGAAACTTGAAAACTACATTACACAGAAATCTACAGAACATTCAGTGGAGTTATTTTGTCACTAAGTAACAGAGCGTACAGAAAATTATACAAGACCTTACACCTTTCCTACCCTCTTAGCTAAGGCAACAGTCATCTTGCAGTCTGTCTTCTCCACAAAATGAAAGAACAAGCCTGGAGTCACTGGCTCAAAGGATGTACCCATACCGAGCCTCATTATGAAAGCAGATGCCTACCTCATCTGTTTAGAAGCGTAACTCTTAGAAGTAAATGATAGCTTGTGCCCCATATAGCAAGATATTCAACTGAAAGACCTGCATTTTTACCTCCAAAAAGTTTTCCGGATTGAAAGGAATAGACCTTTAACAGAAGATGAGGTTATAGCTAAATAACAAATGCTGCCAAAGTCCTTAGTTATTCAAAGCAAAAATGTGGAATAACTTGCTACAAATCACAGAATGACTGAGGTTGGAAGGGACTTCTGGAGGTCCTCTGATTCAACCCCTCTCACTCAAACAGGGACACCTTGAGCCAGGTGCCCAGGACTGTGTTCAGGTGGCTTTTGAATATCTCCCAAGGATGGAGGGAGAGTCCATAACCTCTCCAAGCAACCTGTGCCAGTGTTCAGTCACCTGCAGAGTAAAAAAAGCGTTACCCCATGTTTAGGAGGAGCCTCCTTTGTTTCAGTTTGTACCCATTGCCTCTGGTCCTCTCACTGAGTACCACTGAAAAGTGCTTGGCTCCATCCTCTTTGCACTCTCCCTTCAGGCATTTATAATACATTGAGAAGATCCCCCCCGAGCCTTCTCCACGTTAAACAGTCCCAGCTCTCTTAGCCTTTCCTCAGAGAAAAGATGTTCCCATCCCTTCATCATCTTCATGATCCTGTGTTGGACATTCCCCAGTATGTCCATGTCTCACTCTCACTGGGGAGCCCCAAACTGGACACAGTATTCCAGATGTGTCCTCACCAGTGTTGAAATCTTTTGGCTGACAGAACAGTCTTTTGAAGACTTGGATTGTTTTAACAGCTCCACAACTACTCTCCCACGGTATGACAAGCAAGAAAGCAAATAAAAGTTTAGTCTCCAAAAAAGGACACTGACAACCCTGTTTCCTAGACTGTGATGCTACACAGGTGCCATCGGGTCCATTTGCTGATTCCATACTGAGTTGCAGGGTTCACCAGCAAAGTTATCTATTACAATCTCCTTTAAAATAGCAAAGAAATTATGGACTAGATCTAAATCATTCTGCAGTATCATTGAAGACACATATTTGGGTTTTTTATAAAAACAAGGATAAAATGAGAATACCAGGCACAGCCCGCAGCAGTAGCAAGAACCTCTGAATGCTGAGAGGCTAGGAAGCCGGTAAACGTTCTCCTTTCCAAACAGAACAACCAACTTGAAGGTTGCATCAACACAAATGTTAGCCTTAGGGACTGTTCATCACTCCTAATAACCTAATCCAGCCCTTTTATGGGATACAGGCTATATTTCAAGTACTATGAAAAAGCTTTCATGCTCCATCTGTTTTACGTCTACATACATATAAAACTTGAAAAATTAGTACGAAGCTACTAACTATGGTAGGAATATAAATAACATTTCATGGTTTTACTGATCAGCTTTGAAACTGAAAGCATTTCCATTACTTTACATCAAGTTGGACTGCAAATTCCTTTTAAGTATGAGTGTTTGCTATTCTTCTTTGTGTTCACTATAATAGATGCACGGAAATTATAATGCAAAGGTGCCAATGTGTTCCAAGTTCCTGTTTATTCAGGCCTCTGTCCTTTTTGACAATTTCTATTCATTGATAACTCATATCTTTGGAATGCTAGTTGCTGCAATAGCAAGTATTTCTTAAGTTTTAATATGTTTTCTGAGTAGTTTGTAAGAGATAGTCACTTCTTACCTCACTCAAACACATGTTCAGTCATGCACACATGCACTGTTGCTCCTATATTGACAACACTGCTGTTGAATTGGCGTAATTCATGCATACGTCACGATAACTCAGTCATGCTTGATGATAACTTAAACTCATGCATCTTGATAACTCATTCAAAATAGAAGATTTTATGATAAATAATTTCTCAAGGGTAGATAAGAACTGGCATCATTGATAACAGCAAAGGTACAAATGTATCAGGCATTTTATCTCTGACAGGCTATTGCAAGGTAATTCAGAAGAATATGACTATAATCAGTTATTAAATACATTCAAATGACTGACTTAATAGATACTTTCACACAAAGCTTCTCTATCAATCAGTCTATTTTTTAAATATTTTAATTTATCACAAAATACCCATTCCTATTAAACTTGTATAATTATATAATCTGCATGAGAGAACAACTGAAGCATACATAATATGTACAAGTTAGAGAGTAATTACATTTCTAAATATAATATACTGGTACTTTTTCATATAGCACTGTAAAAAATTTTTTAAAAAAATGGAACATCTTTTCAGATGGTTTTAGCACCCAGCACCTTTTACATTACTTAATACAGTCTTTAATTTTCTGTGTATACGTCACATTACATGCATAAAAATAAGTAGCTCAGCTTAGAATCTTTACAGTTACCAGCACAGGCATCCTGCCCATTGAAATACTGTCCAGTCATGGCATGAATAGGTAGACCAAGATAAAAAAAAACAACAGGTAATTAAGATGGACACATAAGGTCCTTTTTTCCAGGAAGACATAGTGATAACAGGCATAGGCCGACCGATCATGTAACAGGAACTAATACACTGGCAAATGATTAACCAAATGGACTGGTGTTTGCCCTTCCAGCCTTTTCCTCCTCTTTTACAACAATGAACACAGGAGTTTACAGTTAAAGAGTACTGCTTCTGGGAAATTAGCCAAGTAGCTAAACTACGTCATTAAGGATTTTTTAAAGCACAAATACTTTCTTCATTCTATTTTGAAAACCTAAGTGTTACTATAGTAAGTAGGTTCTAAATACTGTTAGTTCTCTCATAAACCTAAGACATCAAGCTCTCACTTTTTTTAATGCCAGCTGATAAAATTCTGAAGAAAAAAATCAAATCAGAAATCCTATTTCTTAAGAAGTAACTATCTAAAATACTCTCAGAAATATGGCATATACAAATCTTTTTCTCAGTTACAAGCTGAACACCTGCTTGGCTCCACACTAGAACTGAAAGTTTTAACCATGACTGAGTCAACTCCTGCTAGGATTAAAAATTTCACGAATTTTCCTGGGAGGGGAAAGGAAAAAGAGGAGATTGAAATGAGTTTTCTGCTACAATGGAGTACAGGGAAAAGCAAAACATACTGATGTTCCCAGCAGTAAAGTTATTTAGAGTCTAGTTCCAGTAGACACGTAATTCTACGGTTTTCGGACCTCCCAGTTCTAAGATAGATTCCTACCATAAAGCCTTAGCTGCTTGGTACTACAAGACTGATCTGTCACTTGACAGAAGCTATCAAAAGCAGAATAAGAGGACCCGGTGCAGTTGCACTCAAGGTGAGCACAACTGATTCAAGAAGCACCGTAATGTTACTTATTATCCTGTGAAATGGAATAACAACTGTCCAACTCCACTTTTTTGGGTCTGATATCTGAAAGGAGAGAGAGAACTGCACAAAAGTATTGGACAAGGAGCCAGCATGGGTCAGATTAAGTGGGACAAGGCAACAGAATGAGCAAGATCCTGTTAAAAAAAAAAACAGTTAGAATCATAAGTACACTGCTGCCTCCAGAAACCTCTTCACAGGAGTTACTATGCCCTGTTGCATCAAAAGTCAACCTCTTCCAGAGAACAATAAGATGCATAAGAAAAACTACAAGAAAAAGTCAAGCATAAACTTCTTTGCAAGTCTCCATATTTGCCTTTCAGAGGTTGCCCAATTACAGAACAAAATCTTTTCATTTAATAATCCTCGACAGATTGTTCTTCCATGCATTTGTGTAATTGCTTTTTACACCTTGTAAATTTGAAACATTGATGAAGTCCTTCAGCACAGAGTTGCCGCTCCTAATGATGCATTGTACAAAGAGTTCCTTTTATTTATTTTGATAATCTTGATCAGTTTTGCTGTACCACTACTATACCTTTTATTAGCGAGAGGAAACAAAATCATGTGAAGTATTCAAGATGTGGGCACAGCCTGAGTTGTACAGTGACACTTTTTTATATTATTACTTTGGTTTTCTTTCCTAACAGTTCCCAAAGTCCAATTTGCTTTCAACCATTACTGAGACAGAGAAGATTTTGCCTTTATTGATTTACCATTTATTAATGATTATCTACAATATGTCCACCATGGGTATCAACTTAGCTAATCGTAAATCCTCAAAACGCCAGAAACCTTTTTAAAAACTGTCATCACATTTGTCACCTTGCTTCCTTTCCTCTGATGCTGGCATAGGTTCAAATAATAGTTTACACAGCACATTTCATAGCTCAGCTGTTTCATCCTTCAGTTCCCTTAGAAGTCTGGGGTGAATACCAACTGGTCTTAGCAATCTGTTACTGTCCACTTTACTGACCTATTCCAAAACTTCCTCTACTGACCATGCAAGTTGCAATTCATCCTCCAACGCAGTGCTCCCCCCAAAGACGCAGTTTGGAGGCAACTTCACTATTGGATAAACAGAAATAATTCTAAGCTTCAGCATTTGGAAGTAGGAAAGAGGGGTATTACTTGAACTTTTTTTTCTTTGAAAGACAGGTAAGAAGCAGTACATCATACTTTTGTATTGCAATTTTATTAAGTTTTTGTCCATGCTCAAAATTCCCTAATATGAAAATTTTAACACCTTAGCTCTAACTCAGCAAAGCAGTAAGAATTTGAACAGCACTTGAAGCACACTGAAGTCCCTGGAATTTAAATACAAGCATATACTCTTAAGTAAAATCTGAACAAAAGAGACACACTTCAAGATGTGTCTTCTGCTGCTTATAGATTTTAGGTAGTGTATGTTAAATGTCATTACTATGCTGCAGTATTTGTGTTTCCCTAACTATGTTCTGTTGTTGTTTACAAGTAAGACTACTAGTTAAACATTGTTTTTTTAATCTTCTCATGAACAATTCATTACTTTCCTTGATATCAAAACTCTTTCAATGGACAATGACTTGTTTCTAGACCGAAGCCCAAGCTAATTTTAGATCTTACTGTGCAATTTTTAAAACTCTTACCATTTATTATTGTTTATTTACAAGAATAAGTAAAAATAATTTTTCCCATTTATACCTTAATTCACTACACTGTCAAAATTGTTTCATCATGATCTTTACTTTCAAATTAAGTTGTGTTTCCAGCTCTTGAGTTTCAAAGACTGAAAGTCTGGACCAAACATAAGCAATTCAAGGGTTTTTTGCTTTCAGTTTCTCATACAACCACCTTCGTTCAGGTCAGGCTTTTAATTCCAAAGCACGCACTTAAACAAGGTTGACTTGATGACTACAGTTCCCTTTCAGCAGACCTTGGGGCTTGCACTTAACAAAATAACTTTCAGTGCCTTACAGAATGAAGTATAAGCCTACGCATTGTAGATTCTTAAAAACACAGAAGCTGATAAAAAGTAGGGCATGTTTTTCAAACACCCCTATTACCACCCATATCTGTTAATGCTCCAATACAAAACAGGCTGTAACAAGTAATTTCATGAAAGAAAAGCAAGAGCACACTTATAGACTCATTGCACAATCTTACTTCCTACGTTACTTACAAATTCTTATTTTATTACTGTCATTATTACTGCCTAATGAATTAAGATCCTAGAGGTCATTTCCTCCAGTCTAACAGGATTTTGAAAACAGAGAATCTCCTCGGCATTTCCCATGGCCAGAAAACTATTCCCCATACAGAAAAATATATATATTTTAAAGTGCCAGTTCCTCTTCCGGAATTCTGCAAAAGCCTTTTCTATTCTGCTTAACTGCCTCATTAGAGAAACTAACTCTTGCCATAGCCTCTTTTGCTTATTCCCCTCAAAGTCAGTGTCAGGTTTTCCACTATAAAAATTTCATGCAAGTGCCTAAAGCCTACAACTTTAGAAGTTTTCATTTGTGGACCACACAAAACAGAATGTAAAGGAGGAGGAAAAAACAAGCAAAAAAACCCCCAAAAAATCAACTTCGTACAACAGAGAGTACTGTAACTAGAGTTAGTGGAACAGTCCTACATTTCCTGCTTAAAGCTTCCCACACACCCTCTTTAATTTGCAATTCTTAAAAAAAAAAAAAAACAAAAAACATTGGAAACTATACTAGTCTGCAAAATCATCACTGAAAAAAATCTTTATTATTCACTAAATTGATTTAATTAGCAAGAAAAGTTGTGATCGTGCTTCATACATATACTGTTCAGTACAAAGGGAAGACAAGTCAGAATACTTTTCAAAATAGAAAAAAAAAGGGCTGGCTTCAGATATAAATAATGAGAATATGCAATGACCATTGATTCCACTACTTTCAAATTACCTAATTGCCCTCAGCAATGCATGCACATACTGCATTGCTTACCAATTAACATGTGATATATTTTTATGTCCATAAAAATAGGAATCCCCTTATTTTTGTCTTGGTTTTATGCAGCATATACAGGACAGAAACAAATGTACTTCTTTGTACTACTGCCAGTCTTTAAATTCATATGCTATTTCATTCTAAAGAATGAAAGAAATTTGGAGGATTAGAGTTCTAGAGTGAGTTCCAGCAAGATAATCAAGAATTCAATATACATTTACAGTTGAAATACCTTTTTACAAATATGGAATACATTTATTGCTCAGAAAGCAATCTCTGACAGACAAAGCTGAAAGACAGCATCTGTTTTGAGATTTAAGATTTTGCTAGCAAAGAGTGTATCTTATATAACAGAAGTGAAATACTCTATTCAGTGTACATCAACTAGAAGTCCTTTGCTTAAAATACACAAACCCAGGTTTTACACTGAGAAAGACAGACTGTTTTCCTATCTAAGCCACATTAAGCATATCTCACTTTAAACCCAAATACTTGGACCATCAGATATTAAGAAAAAAGCTATCTTAAACACAGATTTCTTTGTTCTAAATTATTCTTTAACCTATGTAAGCCTTCCCACCCATTTAGTTAAAAATAAGTATTTACACCAAATATATAAGTGTCTACATATGTAAAAAAAAAAAAAAAAAAGATTTTTGAGCATTAGTTAGTACTAATTAGTTAATTATACTAATTAGTGCTCTTTAACATTTTCATCAATGACTTAGACTAAGACAACTACAGAGATCACCAAATTAAACACTGAAGAAGATTCATCCTTCTGGGGAACTTCAGCCACCCTGAACACCTGCTGGAAAAGCAGCACAGCGAGCTGTAGGCAATTCAGGACACTCCTGGAATGCACCAAGGATAAATTCTTAAGCCAGGTAATAGACAGCCCTACCAGAGGGGATGCGATACTGGGCCTGTTGGTCAGCAAGGGAAGTGAGCTAATCGGTGACATCAAGATTAGAGGCAGCCTGGGCTGCAGTGGAGTTTGCAGTCCTGAAGGATATCAGTCAGGCAAAGAGCAAAGTCAGGACCCTGAATTTTAGGAAAGCATGCTTCCAGCTGTTCAAAGAGTTAGTCAGTAGGATCCCCTGTGAAACTGCCCTTGGGGACAAGGGAGCAGAACAGAGCTGGCAGAAAGGATGCTTTCCATAGAGTGCAAGAGCTCTCAATCCCCAGGTGTAAGAAATCAGGAGAGGAAGTCAAGACACCAGCATGGATGAGTTGAGACCTGCTGGTCAAACTAAAGGGCAAGAAGGAAATGCACAGGCAGTGGAAGCAGGGACCAGGTGTCTGGGAAGAGTACAGGGATGCTGCCTGGTTGTGTAAGGATGGGGTCAAGAGGGCCAAGGCACGGCTGGAGCTGAATTTGGCACGGGATGCAAAGAATAACAAGAAGGGCTTCTATAGGTATATCAGCCAGAAAAGGAAGGTTAAAAGAAAGCATACCTCCCCTGATGAACAAGAATGCTGACCTAGTGTCAAAAGATGAGGAAAAGGCTGAGGTACTCAACAACTTTTTTGCCTTCATCTTCGCTGACAGCCTCTCTTCCCACACCTCCTGAGTGGATGGGCCACAAGGCAGGGACAGGGAGAACAAAGTCCCTCCCAGTGTAAGAGATGATCAGGTTCGTGACCACCTGAGGAACCTGAACGTACATAAGAGTGGTGCAGTTGGCACGCCTGAGGGATGGGATGCCAACCAGGGGGACCTGGACAAGCTCAAGAAGTGGGCCCATGTCAACCTCATGAGGTTCAACAAGGCCAAGCACAAGGTCCTGCACCTGGGTCAGGGCAATCCCTGGTATCAATACAGGCTGGGGGATGAAGGGACAGAGAGCAATCCTGTGGAGAAGGACTTGGAGCTACTGGTCAATGAGAAGCTGGATGTGAGCCAACTATGTGTACTTGCAACCCAGAAAGCCAACCGTACTCTGGGCTGCATCAAAAGAAGTGTGGCCAGCAGGTCGAGGGAGGTGATTCTGCCCCTCTACTCTGCTCTGATGAGACCCCACCTGCAGTACTGTGTCCAGCTCTGAGGCCCTCAGCACAGGAGAGACATGGAACTGTTGGAGTGGGTCCAGAGGAGGACCACAAATATGATCAGAGGGCTGGAACACCTCTCCTATGAGGACAGGCTGAGAGACTTGGCCTTGTTCATCCTGGAGAAGAGAAGGCTGCAGGGAGACCTTATTTCAGCCTTTCAGTACTTAAAGTGAGCCTGTATGAACAATCCTTTTAGCAAGGCCTTCTGCGACAGGTCAAGGGGTAATGGTTTTAAACTAAAGGAGGATAGATTCAGACTAGATCTAAGTAAGAAATTTTTTACAATGAGGGTGGTGAAACACTGGAACAGGTTGCCTAGAGAGTTGGTAGATGCTCCATCCCTGGAAACATTCAAGGTCAGGTTGGACGGGGCTTTGAGCAACATGGTCTAGTTGAATAAGTCCCCGCTCACTGGAGGAGGGTTAGACAAGATGAACCTTAAAAGTCCCTTCCAACCCAAACTATTCTATGATTCTATAATTCCACAAATTACGGTATGCAGACATAGCATACATAGACGAGCACTGCTGGTAACATATGGGAGTCCATTCCTCCCCTCACACACACAGCTTTTCTCTTGACTGCATATTCCTACCATTACTGAAAAAGCCAGTACAATAATCAGGCTGCTTAAAAAACTTCTTCAACTCATTAAAATGGCAGAAAAATTATCAAGCAACAAACCAAAAGAGTGGGTAGTTTCCTATCAAAGTAGCAAGTTTGATCGGCTTGTGAAGTAACTTAACAAGCACCAGAGTGGGGCAGGCCATCTAACCAGGAGCAGGGTAGAAGACATCAGTCAGGCCTCTTCCTTTCAGCATCAATGAACTGATGCATCTGCTCAGTTGCTTACAGAGAACCATCCCAGTTGAGCAGAAGCTGGCACTGCATCTGAATGAGGCTGTTCCACCCTTTCCCATGATACTTTATACTGACCAGCATACTTTTATCTGTATAATGCCAGAAGCTAGTTTTCAGTTGTGCCTGTTCCCTGCCCAAGTTCACTGTACAGCCACATAAACATTCCTGTCAACCAAGAAAGAGAATTGGACCCCCAATCTAGCAACACCAGATTCACCTGTCACTGAAATATGGCACAGAGCAAATTCACAAAACTGGCTACCACATTAAATTGTAAACAAGAATTACACATTTTCAATTAAGCATTTCTTTTTACTTAAGGGTTGTTTCTCTCAGAACAGTACACTGTAAACACCTTAATGAGATAAGCATTTTTCACAATTGATTTGATCTTTGTTAGTGTAAGATTTAAAGTTAACGAGCACCATCTATATCTACAGATAAGTTGAAGACATACTTCTGACAGAAAAGTGATTCCATTAAAATCTCATCTCCTTCCTTTAAACTATGGTTTTAATTTCTAAGTGAAATTTATTAAGTATAAATTCATGCAGGGTTGCGTGCACTCAGCATACCAGCACTCAGCTCTCAAAATCAGTGTTTTACTACATATCCTTATAGATGAACAATACCTCAAGGTACTCACAAAAGACAATTTATACTAGTTATTATGTAAAAGTCATTTCATCGCAGAGCACGTATTGCACTATACAGTATGCTTTTGTAAGTACTTTCACTGAACACAGATTTTCAAAGGGTACTCAATGTGTTCTGATGTTATTTTTAATTCTTTTATTAACCTCTGATCTCAAGTTAAAACAATTCAAGATCTTTCCAGCAGGGAAACACTGGATCAGGCTTTCAATCCTATTCATCAACTGCCTGCACAAATAAAGGACATGGCAGCAAAAGAGACAGAGGAGTGCAAGGGCAGGAATGAATGATCTGACATAAGAGGGACAAAAAACTTACTAAGCTACCACTGTCACCTCATAGCACTGTCAGTATCTCACATACAAAAAAGGTGGAGGCAGTACTAACCTGACAGGGGACTGATCATTAATCTGTCGGAAGAAACAGCACTACATGGGACTCCAAACTGAAAGGGCAGAGGGAAGAAAACAGCAAAGTGGAATTACTAGGGAGGAGCTGGCATAACCTAAAGGAAGCTGAATGAGGAAGCTATGGTCAGCAGCAGACTGCCAAGTTGCATTGGCAGCAGGAGACTAAGAACATCAGAGATAACAGCTCTTCCTCACACCAGTCCCTAAAGTACCTCAAAGCACCTGAAAAGTACCCCAAAATGTGCCTAGATATCTGGATGGGTCACATCTACCAACCTAAGATGTCAGACACCAGTACATAACCAGGCAGTGCAGTATCTCTAGATCTCCAAGATGATGGCATTATGTTGAATGGCAACCTAAAAGTAGCAGTGGACTTGCAGGCCAAATGTTTGGGTTTAAGCCTTCAGAGCAAGACTGCTTATTCATTGTTACAACTCCTGGAAGCTGGGAAACCTGGGAGGCAAACCAAGAAACAACCGAATCACTGGGAATTTCCCATCCTGCAGTCTGCAGCCCAACCTCTTCCTCACAGACTAGTGCTGAATCTGCTGCTCATAAACATTTACCTTACGTGGTATATGGGGACCAGGGAGAGAAGATGAAGGAAAACAAGTCTATCCCTTACTTGTAAATTCTTGCAATAGTAATTCTAACTGCAGTGTCATATAATAAATGTAAAATAGGAACACTCATGGCCCAAAGATCAAGTCACTGCTATATGAAAGCACAACATACACGTTTTTTTGTATTTTTATTGTCTACCTTCAAAATATTGAGGTCCTTTTTTTAAAGATGCATTCACAAGATAAGTGTGCCTGAACCTCTCTGGTCTAGTAAATTGGAACCAATCTGCAGTTTAAATTTATTCATGACTAGTTTATACCTATTTCTCTTGTTCTGAACAGTTCTTTTCCATTCCTAATGCTCTTCTAAAAGAATAAGAAAACATCTTAGCGCTACAACACGATCTTTGCTTCTTAATTAAAAATTTCAAATCCATTTAATCTCTTCACCTGATGATACCAGGAGCTTCTATGCATCTGTGATTTAATCTGTCTTGAGTCTAGGACAGTAGAACTGAAAGCCACATTACAACGCGCGACTTGTAAACATATTAACGACAATGCTTCCCTACTGGAAACACTTCTGTGAAATCCAGGATTTGTTCTGCTCCTCTCCACTTACCTTTTTTCTTTTTTTGTTTCTTTTTTTGTAAACAACTGATAGATACATATACACACATGCATATACATAAACCCAAGTAAAAATCACAGATTCTAGCACTTACCTGAAGTTTGTGTTCATACTGTTAAATTTTGGGCATAATCACCTCTTAGTTTAGTCTCTGACACCCTGACCACAAGGAAAGGCAAGTTCTAAGCTATGCTCTTATACAATATAAAATGCGTTTGAATGGGCTGGAGAAGTGTTAGTTTATTTCAGACAGTTTCTTTCTCAGATGATTTTTACCGTTTTTTTTGGTTTTGTATTCTTGTGACACAGGTACACTCGTGCTCACACTTCTGTTCTCAAACACCACTGGTGCTCTTACACTTTATAAATAGTCACCTATAAGTCTCCATAACAAAGTACTAGCAGATGGATGCTAGCAAGGCTACACAAAGGTAGTGAGAAACATTTTAATGACTGCTACATAACTTTAACATAAAGCTTACTAGTTGCTCTTCCTATCCGATTGTCTGTATTCCCCCTGACATCCTTCTGCTTCCTCCCAACATCAGGCACAGACTATTTGGACTAAGTAGCATGCTGTTAAATACCAGTTTAGGCAAACACAGTAGCTTTAGCAACATGAAGAAGGAATTGAACATACTGAAATTTCTTTGTTATGTGCCAAAAGTTCTGTTTAAATACAGACAAGTGAAGTTACAGATTAAGGTTCGTACAAAAGAGTCCTGTGGCTCTTATTTTGCAGATCATACATGTAGTATAAATATATTGAGACGGCTTGAAATGCACTTATCCAGAACAAGTTCTTTCAGAACGGATAGACTTAAAAGTAACAGCAAAATCTGCCAATCATATTTAAGTGTTTGTCTTTGTTCCCAAATTTAATTTGTTTTTTTACTACCCATCCAGCTTCTTACCTGAGACATCCTAACCTCCTTCAACTGGAGAATGCCTCCAAATCCTGCCATTAAAAAATTCAGCCTTCTCTTAACATATGTAACAAATCATTGACACTATTTAATAAATAATTCCCCAAACTGATCCTGCAGAAACTCTACTAATAGCCTCATAGTCCAATGCATCTTTTTTCCAGTATTCCACACCTCCTGTTTGTTGAACTTACCTATTTTACAAATCTGCAGTTAATCCCACTTTTCATTAATATTGGCACAGTGGCAATCCTACTGCAGTCCAGAGGTTAAATCTATCGCATTTACTTTCCTCAGAAAAAACCATCATCATCTCAAAAGAAATCAGATTTTATCAACTGTCTGGCATAATTTACTTTTCATATGCCGAAACTGACACAACCACCCACTTTTTTTTTTTTTTTTTTTTAAATAAATCTACCTCTGTATCTTTAATTATAATTCTGTACAAAAACTGTTCAATATTTCTGCATATCACTGATACTGGACTAATGAACCTACAACACAAAGTCCTCTGATTTTTTGAAATTAATTTATAGAAAAGGTACTAAGCCTTTTAAAATAAATCATAGAATCATAGAATCACTTTGGTTGGAAAAGACCTTTGAGATCATCAAGTCCAACCTTTAACCTAACCCTGCCATCCCACCACTAAACCATGTCCCTAAGCACCTCATCTATCCTTCTTTTAAATACCTCCAGGGAGGAGGACTCTTACCCCCTCTCTGGGCAGCCCATTCCAGAGCCTGAAAACCCTTTCAGTCAAGAAGTTTTTCCTAATGTCTAGCCTAAACCTGCCCTGGTGCAGCTTCAAACCATTCCCCCTCGTCCTATCATCTGTTACCAGGGAGAAGAGGCCGACTCCCACCTTGCTACAGCCTCCTTTCAGGTAGTTGCAGAGGGCGATCAGGTCTCCCAGAAGCCTCCTCTTCTCCAGGCTAAACAACCCCAGTTCCCTCAGCCATTCCTCATAAGACTTGTGCTCCAGACCCCTCACCAGCTTGGTTGCTCTCCTCTGGACATGTTCCAGCAATGCAACATCTTTCTTGTAGTGAGGGGCCCAAAACTGAACACAGTATTCGAGGTGCGGCCTCACCAGCACCGA
>NW_009259593.1:3860744-3881318 GCF_000687185.1 Egretta garzetta
GCTATGGGAGATGGTGTTGAAGGCTTTGCTGAAGTCCAGGTAGACAACATCCACAGCCTTTCCCTCATCTACCAGGCGGGTCACCTGGTCGTAGAAGGAAATCAGGTTGGTTAGGCAAGACCTGCCTTTCATGAACCCAGGTTGACTGGGCCTGATCCCCTGATTGTCCTCTGTGTGCCTGGTGAGCACACTCAAGATGAACCTCTCCATAATCATCCCCGGTACTGAGGTCAGGCTGACAGGTCTGTAATTCCCCGGATCTTCCTTCCAGCCCTTCTGGAAGATAGGCGTCCCATTTGCCAACCTCCAGTCATCTGGGACCTCCCCTGTTATCCAGGACTGCTGATAAATGACAGAGTGGCTTTTTTTTTTTTTTTGCCAGCTCCTTCAGCACTCTTGGGTGGATCCCATCCGGCCCCATAGACTTGTGGACGTCCAGGTGGCATAGCAGGTCAAAGACTGCTTCCTCCTGGATTATGGGGCGTTTATTCCACTCATCGTCCCCATCTTCCAGCCCGGGAGGCTGGGTACCCTGGGGATAATTCGTTGGGCCACTAAAGACCGAGGCAAAGAAGGCATTGAGTATCTCTGCCTTTTTCTCCCCAGTATTCCCTTGGAATAACCACTAAATTATATATGATTCTCTTGCAATCATCACTAAAAATTATATACATTGTTCCTAATAAAAGCAATGAAATTATTTATATAATTGAATTTAAAAAAACCAAACTAAACAATACTCCATAGTATAAGTTAAATTCAAGGTCCTTATGTGTGCAAGTAACCAGCATATTAGGCTGAAAGAAAATATGGCTTCAGCCAACATTTTTCATTGCTAAATCAAGAGCTGTCAATCAGCACATTTGTTTGTGTGGTCTCATTAGAGTACATTGCCTCAATCTCAACAGTCACAGTAAAGAATGCAGAGAGCGTAACTGTATCTACTTAACCTTCATCAACCAGCATTCATGCACCCTCATTAATTTTTTTCATCTCACTTTCAAGCATGACATGGCTCATACCAGAACAATAACTTGCTGATAATTGTTCAAGACAACAGCTGGACAGGAACAGTGCAGAGGTGAACTTTCTTATAGATTATAGGGTGCTTCAGTGAATTACAATTAGTTTAAAAAGTCATCTGTCCTGTTCAGCAGCTTTGAAAAGAAGACATTTCATTAACAACTAAAGAAATCCTAACATATTTTAGGCTTTAATGATCCAATTGCATTGTGTTTTCCAAGATAAGAATTTCTCCAGATCATGTGACAAATATTGAAATCTGTGATCTCACAGCTCAGCATAAGATGTAACATTTATGTCATGTGATACAAACTGAAGCTTAGCTTGCCATTCATTATTACCTCATTTAAATACTAACAAAATAACAAGAATAATATATACAACTCCCAAATTACAAACCATCTTTACAAAACTCTCTGATGGTAACTTTACTACACTCCTTTGAAAGAAAACCAGTGTCATATTTAAGACTATAACAAAAGAATTCAGATCAAGTAAACTCTAAAACAAACCACAAAGGAAAGCAACTGTATATATAGCTGTATAGTTGCCTTCTACAACAAGCTAAAGGAAGATAGAGCTCTTGGTTCTCTTAATATTGTTCTTTCTCTGAGGTAAGAAAAAAAAGCTATCCCCCAATCTTCCAGTCTCCCCCAAAACTCCAAGTATAATTTGTTGTAATTGAAATAAAGAAATATCAGTGGAAAATCCAACAAATACCTGCCTTTCTGTGACAAAATACTATCTCCACCTAGTCTAGATTATGGTTATTATAATGTACGGATAGTAAAAAACAATTAACAAGATTACTTATAAAAAAAGTTTAAAAATATTTCAGATGTCTATCTCTGTTAACAACCTGTTGCATGCTGATAATGTTCCCTGTCTCTTCTACAAGAATCATTTCAGTGCTGCATTTTCTCTTGCTTTTCCTGCCCCAAAACTCAACCTTTTGAAAGTCAGAGGATAATGTTCTCTACATTTATCTCTAGTTTCTGAAGTTGTTGTTGAAATGGAAGTGCTCCATTTCAGCAACAGAAAAATCTCCGTATCTAGAGAAACATTATTTCTTTAATAAAATTATTCATAGTTAGAAGGCTGCCTTCACGATAAAAAGTATGGTTTCTTTTTATTATTGTTGAGTGACAGATATATGCTGAAATTACTTTTTTTTTTTTTTTTTTTACTATGGTAAAAAAATAGAGAAGGTTGGTGATGAAAGAAAAGCTGTAAAAATGAAAGCAGATTTTTTAATACTAAGTCTGGCTTCGGATGCAGAAAAAACATTGCAGTTGAAGGTCCATTAGAAACCTGCATCCTGCCCATATTCTTCATTTTGGAATAAGTTAATGCAAGGGACTGAAGAAACAGCTAGTGACGTAAATTTATAAAGAAGGTAATTAAGAAAAAAAACAATTAAAAATAAGAAACCGATTTAAATTACAGTTTCCCACTTCCACAGGAAAGAGCATACATAATGACAGCATGGGAGACAGACCAACATGTCTATTCCAAACAGAATGTTGGACAAGTATCATTAAAAGCAAACGAAAAGAAGAGAGAGCACAAGACCTAGTTTTCCTTTCTGCATCAACCAACCAGTAGTAAGCATCCTTCAGGAAAGAGACAGAACAGATTTCAGGTACAGTTTAAAACAAGTTGTTTATCAACGAACTGTTTTCTGTAGCATCCACCTCCCAAAAGCAGCACCAAGTAAAAAAGCACATCAATATTTTGACGGCAGAATTACCTTGAGAAAAAAAAAAAAAGTTATTTGTCAGTAACCGAAATGCTTCGAGCTCTGTTATCCAAATACACATGTGCAGTTATAGTTACTATCATAAAAGCACAAGTAAATCATAGCATTTTTGGCACTGCCATTTCTCAAGGTATGTAATAAGTTACCACATTCCTTTCTACATGTTCTTCCCCAAAGCTGTGCATGTTGACATATTAATGTAGTACATGATCTTTACTTTCATCCTCACAAAGTTGGAAATAGAAAGGTTACATAGGTACAGGCAGATAACATGCCTTAATGAATTCCAGTTACTGAAAAGTAATCCCTCTCTCTCCTAGTTGTTTATATAGGCATTCATACTGTGGGCAATGAGAAGTTCTATTCATACACCATCATGTACCTGGAATAGCAACCTGGAGTTTAACTGCATAAATACCACTCTTTCAAAAGCAATATGATGCTTAGAGATATCAGCAACAGCTGAAGCAAGTGGCAACCACATTGTTATCATAAAGATCTCTCCATCTGGCAATCAATGCTTATTCATCCTAAATCCCACCAATTTCCCTTGTAACACTGCCTGATGCATCTGTAAATGAAGCTTTCAGGGACCTCTACAATCCAGAACTTGACACACTCAAGACAGATGGTTTGAAATTGTGCTGGTTTGGTTTGGTTTTACCTGACCAATGTAAGGCAAGAAGAGAAAGGTATTTAGAAATTTTCATTTTAGTTGTTGATGGTGTTTTTCTTTGGGTTTGGTTTTTTTTTTTTTTGTTTTTATCACCTTTGCACCTTATAAATCTTTTTTTGTCTACTTGGGTGTTGTTTATCAACAGTTCTTGCATTTCCCTTGCTTACTCTGGAAAGAATAAATTCAAGAGGTTCTTGCACTTCCCATACTTTGGAAAATGGGACTGTGAACAGGTCAATGCTAACACTGTTTTATGGAGAAGAGAAAGTAGATGAAATTTTGTCTATCCATTATAATTATTTTCTCTGTTAGGACTTTTCAACGAGTGTGTCCAGAGACACAAAGACATATACCCGCCATAATTTAAATAAATCTGGGCAGACTTAGGGTAGGGAATTTCAGCAAGAAAGCACACCAGAAAAAAATACTGGTGGGGGGAAGGAAGGGGGCCAGAGAAGTATCTGTGCAATCTGGATGGATGAACCATTCTCTAACTAAGGAAGAAAAACTTTTGCACATGTAAAAACAAGTGTTGTGGCAGCATCTAAACAATGGCTCTATGTTACCCAAAATCAAGTGCAAGAAGAATGGGAGAACACCAGGTATTCACTTGGAGAATTTTCTGATTTTTGCCCACAGCTGAATACACTGGTCTGCCCCCATTAGGCAGGAAGGAGATCCTCATAGTTCAGACCATGAATCTCTAAAGAAAAACTTCTCTTTCATTTCCTTTTTGAGAACAAGCTTTAGAGAACTTGGCTTATTGATGGTAAATTCAAGCTAAGAACAGAAGAAGAGGTACTGTCTCATAAAAAAATACTGATCATGTCACATTTTAGAATTGTGGTGGAGGGCTTTTGAAGAACAGGTTTGACTGATATTCAAAATCAGGGCAATAATTCCAACTTGTATCTTTTCTGTCCCCTTAAAAAATTAAGCCTTTGTTTCCCAGAAAGAAAATAGGGAGCTTCTGCCTTTTCAAACTTATTCAGTAGCTGGATCCTAAATGTCTTTTGCCCAGTCAACCTGAACAGAAACGCGGCTGTGTTTACACTGCCCTATAACAGGAAGGAGGGAGTCTATACGGCAGTTTCCCACTTCTAAGTAGAGCCTTCAATTTTTTATGACTACTATGAAACAGTTCACACTAACATTACAGATAACCAGGACTGTACTATATTGAAGAAATGTAAAGCTCTACTTGCAACGCCTACCAATTCTCTTAGCTGTATTTCTTTTCATAAAGCTTCAAGTATTTGAAATAGCCACTAGGTTTTAAGTCAAAAAGACAGAACCATGTTTCAAAAGTTAGGTCCCCAAATATTGGAGAGTTTGTGCCATTGCAATTTCTAAAATTAACTACACTCAGTACCATTTCAAACCAAACAATGAGAAGGGATGTTTTTTCTACACTCTACATTTGCAAAAATGACATTGAGACCAGAAATCCACAAGCTTATTCTAGCTCTATTAGTTTGATCTTTTTGTTGGTGTTGATCATCAGTACCAACACAATTCATTCATTTTTAAGTTGCTGGGACATGCACTTTACATCTATAATTTGCCTTACTATCAATCTACTTTTTCAGTTTGAATAAGATCTAGAATATACTGAGACTTCCCATGATAATTCTACTTACTAAAGCTATCACACCATAAGAACAATCCAGAGTTGCCTTCTTGCATCTACTGTCTGAAAATAGATACAAGCACATAAGCTACACATAATAAACAACTAACAATATAGCTGTTCAATGTTTAAAATATTCTCTTTTTTTGTCCAGTTAACTTTAAAATCAACACATAGATCTAGACTGACTATACATAGCACTCAGACATAATTTATGCATTTGTCAATGGATATTTAAAGTTATTAGTTAAAATGTAAACAACAAAATACCATACTTACATAGAAGCATAATTATTTCTAAACTATGGCCTTATCTGAAGGTTGGTAGAAAAAAAATCCTTTTTCATGCCTTAAGAGAAATCTACAAAATATTACCTTATAGTTTTATACTGAGAACTTCCATGATTAAAGCTTTTCTAAGAACTCATACTTTGGTTTAAGAAGGCATTGCTTCATTAGAAAGTACAAAGGTAGTATTTCTGTTATTCTCTGCAGGTATATTTAAAACCACAAATTAACTATATAATAGAAAATACATTTCATAAAACTGTTACTGTGCAGAGACTTGGGGAAAAAAGTCTATACCTAAAGCTGCATAGCCATTACTTTCAACACACACTAAAACATTAGATTTTTAACCAAATACTTGAAACAGGCCTGAAATCACAGTTCAAAACTGCAACACAAAAAGGGAGGAAAAAAAGGATTCTTAGCTTCATAGTCTCTTAAACCATAGCATATGTATCTATATATCAAAAAAGCAGAGGTTGCAAGGTTTACAGAGAAGCACAAATTAGTAAGTTTTTCAATGTTATGTTAAGATCTATTTCTAGTAAGAGTGTAAGATGAGTAAAGTTTGGAATCTTTTTTAAATATACAAAGGTCAAAGTAATATAAGACATAATACAGGCTGAAAAAAGATCCAAGAATCTGGTTGCTATGGTGAAGACAGGAGGAAGCAGAAAGTCAAAACGGCATGCATAAATAGTTTAAAAAAAGTATTTGGATACAGAACAAAAAGATGAGATGCAAGAACGCAACATGAGACATCAAATTGGTTTCATATACTATATGTGAAATTAAAGAATAATTTATACAAAGACAGAAATATACATTGAAAACTTACTGAGAAATCTAAACTAGTGCAGAGCAGAAACATTTAACTGACCATTACTATTTCTATTAGAAAATGACAGTGCAAACAAAAGGACTGCTCACATAAAATTTACAAAATCATATTACATTGATATGACATAATCACTAAACAATAACTAGCATTTCTTTTGCTTTGAACCACTCAAGATCTAAGGTGACAAAATGTTTTACTGTTTGATTTTAGGATTTAACTTAAATGATCTTAGCCATTAAATGATTATGCAGACTTAAACAAATGCTAAACCCCACAAAATTTACCATCTTAGACTTAAGTAACTGAACTATCATATTTATATATTATTTTCAGATCAAATAGCAACAGTGATAGAAAGAGTTATAATTTTGATATACCTATTCTTAAAATTATGTATCATCTCCTCAGCAGATTAAGGTTTAAAATAAGATAGTATTAAAAAAACAGAGCTGAACAATACAAGTTACAATTATAATAGTACAAATTTAGTAACCATATAAGTACTGAGATTTCTTCTAGCACACAGAACACGGTTTCATAAAGCATAAACTTTGCTTCGGGAAATTTCCCCTTCCTGCCCAATATAAACTGAACATAGCAATTAGAGAAAAATACAAAAACAACTAACGTAAATTTAAAAGCAAAAAAAAAAAGTTTGGTTTGCTCTAATAAGAGAATGTTTCACATAGATATTTCACATATCTACCTCCCTAAAAGAAACCTGTATTCCACCTTAATTAAACTACACTATTTAGCACTGTGGAAGTAGGTAACATACAAACTGGAGAAAGCACATAGTTTGCAATGGGAACACACTAAGCGCAGCTTATAGATTTAGTCTTGAATGTCCAAGAAAGAGGGGAGTATCTTTTCTCTCTGAAACCCAGATTATATTTGCATGCATGTACAGTTTTCTGAGAAAAATCTCTGTGAAGGAACTTGATCTGGCATATGAAGCTCAATATATACGTAGCAATCACATTACAGGGGAGCTCCCAGTTGCACAAGGGAACATTACACTTGATAAAAATCTGTCAAAATAGTTTCTCAGAAATAGTTGAACAAACCACAATACGTACTTACTGAAAGCAGCATTAATACATCTTTCAAGCTAGCTAGAAACCAACAAATAACAAATTAATTCATTTTTAAGTGTAATAAACAAATCTTAATGAACATCAAATCTCTAGAGCACAACAGAGTACTTGTAGGATAAACAAGTTATAGAGCTCTATAACTAAAGCCAGTCTCAGTCAAGGTCACACAAAATCCCCATGCGGATAGAGTTGCTATATTTAATAAATAAATCCAGGTATTATCAACAGCATTAACTTGTTGATAGGTGAATATAAACAACATAGTCCACGTTCCATAGAAAAAAGTTAATTAAGAATAAAGAACTGCCTTGCACAAGTCTGTACTGTAACTCCTCAATAAACCAGATTAATAGCATTACGTATTTTGCAATGGGAATTTATTAACTCCCACAAATACTAGGCTTTCAGTCATGCACTGCATATCAAAAGTAGCTTTCTGAAAATTGCTTGAGGACATCAGACCAAACACTAACAATTAGTTTCTGAGATGTTCTTTAAAGTGATGGGGTCACTCATCCTATCTTTTTTTTTTTTTTTTTTTTTTTTTTAAAGAGGAAGCTGAATTTTTCTCCCAAATTTCTATACCCCCTTTTGAAATTAAATTTTGGTGCCTGTATGGGGAACCAGAGTCTCTACTCTCTTAAACAGCATAGCAAAATTACACTGACACCAAAAACCAAATTGAATGAAGAAAGAAAGAAGATGTTACTGAAAAGAAGAGGGGGCTCAAGCTGATCTCAAACCACAGTGTCTTGATATCATAATAGCATCCAGAAGCAAAAATTAAATATATTAGCATTTAAGTATATTTAATAATTATTTATCTATTTGAAACCATTTACTATTTAAAAGTAATAATTAGCATTTTAATAGTTATTTGGGTTGTTATTGGGGGATGGGGCCTGGGAGTATTTCTTTGCTTTTAATTAAAGTATATTACAATATTTAACAGAAGTAGTTAAGATAGATACTCACTCCCGAAAAGCCTGTACTTCAAAACCGAGAAGAACAAGTCCCATGATCTAAGACACACAATGAATTCCAGATTTGATGTTTCACACCCCAAACACGTGCCACAACTTTTGGGCCTAGTATAGTCACCAGTATTCTACTCTTAACTCAGTTTTGTGAATATGTTCAGATTTAAGTCATCAGTTTTGAATGATCAAAGCTGTCTCAAAGACTTGAGAAGTATATTGAATCTTGGAAGAAAATGACAAGAAGGTAAGTCAGTCATCCAAACCTGATTTCCCACCTTGATCTCCTCACTCTTCCTGTTGTGTTGAGTAATATTGCCAAAAACATTTAAATAGGAAAATGTTTTTAAAATTAGATGCCAGTTCATAAAATTTAGGCTGGCTTAAGCTTGTAAACATCAGAAATCAATCTTAAGGACTTCTGTCTTAATTTTTCCTAGAATGTCTGATAAATAATTTCAAATTACTTCCAAAGTACATCTTTAAATTACATTAGAAAATCAACTAGTGAAAGAGACAAAATATTCCAGAGGGCAAGGGAAGGCAGGCTGGTTTGTTGGGAGTGGAGGGGTGGGGATTGTTGTTAGTTTTGTTTTGTTTTCTTTGGGGGTATAAAACAGCTCAGAAGAGGTAGGTATTACTATAAGCCTTCTACAGGCCAAGAATTCTGACTGACCTTATACACTCAAGCTGGAAACAACTGGATTTTCCTAGTTTAGGAAGTTTCTACTTAACACACTACACTTTACATCAAATTGTAAGATCACTTTAGACACATTTAAAGATTGCCTAGTCCATTATCAGTGGTTGAAATAGGACATTAGGAATACTTAATGAGGTTTTAGAAGTTTCAATGCATTGTGTGTCAAGCAAAAGCTTACACTATTATGGGGTATACTGTCCAAGCATGTGAATTACACCATTAAGACTCCATGAGCTCATCATATTAAACACAAAACTCTCATAGTCTCAAGCCATAACAAGACTGCAAGTAAAGGTAAATGGAGCATACCTTCATTTAGATTATACGCTTTAGTATACCCTGTAATAAGCCAATTATTCAGGACTGTTCAGAAGAGTGCCCATTTTAACTATTGATTTTGGGCAGGTCTAATACGGAAAAAAACTAATAAAAAGTAGTGAGAAAAACATACCAAATGAGTCAAGTGATCATTTATTAAATTTTATAACCTTATGGAATGTCTATTAAAGTTCTGCTTCTCTTGAAGAAAGCCTTGAAAGAGAAGATGGCTAACAAAGCAAAAAATAAAGCAAGTAGCCACAAGCTCATTTATCATAAAATCATTAAACTACAAATAACGGGTAACTCTTCTGTATTCATAATACACTCGTGATGTGCAATTATGACGAAATTGCATCACATACATCTAGACACCAGATTATTCAGATGCCAAATTTGTTTCTTTCCTTTGGGATATAGGGACTCTCCCATACAAAGCTCAGTAAATAAGAGCTATAGCTTCTTGTTGTTAAGACTTATTAAATACCAGGAAACAATATTTTTCTATAGCAATCTATAGGGGAAACAAACCATCAGAACTCCCCTGATTGATTGATATTAATACCTTTATAAATTTATGTCTGAACATAACACAGAGAGAGGTTTTTAGGTCGATATGGTTACTTACAGAAAATGCCAACTTCTATTTTTCACATTTCCATATTTAAAAAAAAGAAAATTAAAAAGGAAGAGTAACATACAGTGTTTCTCAGTGCTGCTCCTGACAGTTGTGAACCTTTCTAACTTTTTGAAAGATGCGAGCAGCTTAGATCTTTTTTTCTCTCCAACTAAATCGATGTGAAGATCTGGTTATATTCTAAAAGCAGTAACACTTGCTTGATTACTGCAGGTCTGATATACCGTTATACCAGAACTAAGATACTGAAACAAAAAGCATATATTTCATACTCAGAGGAAGCTTAGCCTAGCATTACTCTCGTATATCTACAGGCTGATTTTGTGCACAGAGTCCTTGCTTCCTCTTGTCTTTTTCCAGAAATCTACATTAAGATACTTTGTAATCTAAATGATATACTATCTTCACGTGATTTTTCTAACTACTGCTTATTTTCACTTGTATTCAGAAATACAAAACCATGTGGTATGAATGTTTAAAAAAAACAAAAACAAAAACAAAACTTCATTGTTTTCCATGTTTTCATTTGTACTGTAATTTCCCTTGGCATCAGTTTCCTCATATTTTAGAGCATATTCTTCATGATTGCTCATAACATCACAGGTACGAGCAACAGCTGGAGCCAACAGCAAGTTTTCTGCAAAAACTAAAAGTAAATTAAATAACTACTAACACTAAAATGCCATAGATAACTTAAGGAAACACTACCTAACTACAGCCTTTCAAAATAACAAATACATTTACTTACTTAATGCAAAACACTTAGAGCACCATAAAACCCACAAAAAAGGTACATGCTATTTATTTGTACTAAGTGGCATGAGATGTCCAGTAAAATAAAATTTAATGAGTGTTGTAGTTCCCAACCCTGAAATTTGAAATAAATCCTCAAATCCTAATTGGAAATAAAACACATTTGTTTAGTTAATACACAAATATAACTATTAAAAATATATAAAGAAGTTCCAACTTCTGTAAGCCAATAAAGAGGATGCACACTGAATGTATAAATCACCATAACTTTTTCCTCAGAACTGGAGAGTACAATTAGAGACTATATCGGAATCTGCAGCATAATTTTCCAAGAACACATCGGTGTTCTGATCTTAGGACAGTATTTCACAATTTACACATTAAAAGCATTTAATTGCTACCATAAAAAAATTAAAAGTGAAGTAAATTTAGTAATTTAGGTACATGATTTCTAACCCACAAAAGAACCTTTTCCATTAATTCACAGCCCAAGTACTTTGAAATAATTGAATATACTCAAAGATTTAATATTCAGTGCACCATTCTACATAAATAGACAACAAATTGCTATGATTTTCTTTAAATAAAAATACTCTGTTAAAAGCTCTCCCTAATATGAAAAACAAATATAAAAAACTGACACAAGCAGGAATCAACTAGGAAACTAGGTTCTGGGTTACAAGATGCCTCTTGCTAATTTCACTGAAAAGACAAAGTTGCAGCGAAGAACATTGACCTCACTTTTCCAAAAAAAGTGCAAAAAGTCTTCTAGTTGAAAGCATGCCTATATATCTTCCAATTACAGAACTACGTTTCTTCATCATTATTACAGAAGTACAACAGATGTTACTTTCAAAGTTCGTATTTCTTAGAGTTTTCTCTCATCTTTCACCAAATCTTTAATAGCTATTCAGTAATACAGATCATTTACTGTACTATGACACACTCTTGTGGTATATTAAGGAATGAAGTGATCAGCCAATCGTAAACCAAGAAAGAGATTCAAGCTGAGAAAGCATCCATTGCAAGCAAGCTTTAAGATACAGCATGTCAGAGTATTATATTAAAAAGCAAGTGAGAGAGAACTGTAGCGTTTATTTTCACTAAAATGCTGTTGTACCTCTGTCGTGGTTTAACCCCAGCTGGCAACTAAGCACCACGCAGCTGCTTGCTCATTCCCCCCCCACAATGGGATGGGGGAGAGAATCAGAGGAGTAAAAGTGAGAAAACTCGTGGGTTGAGATAAAGACAGTTTCATAGGGAAAGCAAAAGCCGCGCACGTGAGCAAAGCAAAGCAAGGAATTCAATCACCACTTCCCATGAGCAGGCAGGTGTTCAGCCATCCCCAGGAAAGCAGGGCTCCATCACGCCTAACAGTCCCTTAGAAAGACAGATGCCATCACTCCAAATGTCCCCCCCTTCCTTCTTCCCCCAGCTTATATACAGCAGGACATCATATGGTATGCAATAGCCCTTTGTTCAGTTGGGGTCAGCTGTCCCGGCTGTGTCCCCTCCCAGCTTCTTGTGCACCTGGCAGAGCTGAGAGCTGAGAAGGCCTTGGCCTGTCTAAGCAGCACCCAGCAACAACTAAACCATCAGTGAGTTATCAACATTCTTCTGGTACTAAATCCAAAACACAGCACTATACCAGCTACTAGGAAGAAAATTAACTCTGTCCCAGCCAAAACCAGGACAATCTCTCGAATTATGTGACAGGGACTAAATGATGGTGATGACGGAATTGCAAGTGAATTCTTGTCTTCATTGGCTACAGAACACATAAATACCACATCACACTATAAAACTGAGTGTAACTAACTTAATTGCAAATTATAATCTTCTCTTATCTTGAAAAAGCATACATATTTCTGCATTAAAAATAGATAACAGGAAATCTAAAGTACCTACCAAAGCTAGCATATCAAACAAATACTGTGAATATAATTTTAGGCTAAATATTAAGACTTTCTAATTAGCTTGAGTGTAAAACTCTGTCCGGAAAACTTCTCATTCCTTCAGCAGCTTAGGCAAACAGAACTCATATCCTTAAAGCTTGTTGAATTCCTGTTCTTCATAGTCTGTGCTATAGTTCTGTGAGATTGAAGATGATGCAGATTCCATTACAGAGATTCTGAATAATCAGTTTAGCATTCAGATTCATTTATTTTACACATTTTTAACAAGAAAAATATAATTTACCATACAACAACAATAATAGTATTTCCTTATTATCTGGTCACACATCTTTGTATTAGCCTCAAATTTGCAAATGCTGGAGAAAGATAAGAAAGGAAAAATAAGTCTGCTTTGCATCACTTTTAGTCCTTTTAGTATCGATTACATTAACGTCTCTAAATGCTGTACAGTAGGACTTTATCTCTCTCTTCCTGTTAGCTTTACATATGCATAATGGTTTTACTACCTAGTCACTAGACGTCACTGACTTTTGAGGAATTATTCTAATCTTATATGCATCAAAATTATGTATTATTTCTACTTGTAAACACTAACAAAGCATTCACTCTAATTGACCTGAATATACAACTATCAGAAGCATCATTATCAGTAAAATTGGTTCTTGCAGCAGAAGTATACTTTGATTAAATCTATATGACACACACACACACACACACACACACACCCCCAAATGACTGAATACAAATATGACTCTGATTAAACAGAAGAATCTAACTGGTGGTCAGAAAATAAGCCTTATATTCAGAGACTGGAGTCTCATAGGTACCAAGAGCTATACAGACAATTTGGAACAAAAACTGACAGTGGTATGAATGAACAATTTTTTTTATTATTATTTTTAAGGAAGTTGAGCGTAATAATTTCCATTTCACCCTAAAGGTAAGCACAAGTACTAGCAAAATGAATCACAGTATTCTTCTGACAAATTAGAGGCATGATAGCCCCTTGACACAAGAAAACCTTTGTCCTTAATTTCTCTTACTCTGTTTGTACTGACATATTTTGCCACTGTTGTTTCAGGAAGGCTTTTATTTAGTCCCAGATGTGCTTTATACTTTGAGTTTTGGCCCACACTCACAGGTTCTCTCAGCAACAGTAGTCTGAAGATCAGAACTGTCTGCTTCCAGTGATACAGGTATTCTGTTCTCAAAAAAACCTGTTTTTGTTCAAGTGGTTCAGATTCCTTATATTTATTATAAAGCATGCATCTGCACAGCATAGCTTAACTCATCATTTGTCCCCACTTGCTCACTACCTCTTCCATTATTTACTGAATAAGGAAGACTCACAGATGCATTCTGTGAGTCAACTGGTAGCAGCGAAAGGATTCTATCTTCCCCTTTTTCAAGTATGACAGAGTCCAGTCCTCCATTTATCACTATTCTTTCTTTTCTCTAGAGCATTAAAAGAGCAATTTAGTTCATACTACTAGATTACTACTGACAATAAAGTTTCTCTCTTGGATTTCTGCAGTTAGGATGATCTAACCCTGTTTGGTTTTAGCTATATCTGTCCAGGTTTGTTTCTTTTCACAGCAGCATTATAGATCTGTTGAACTCCACATGCCAAGATTTCTCCTGCAATGTGCAACTGAGCCTTGAATCCCAGTTTCTCTTCACGCATTCCAGTTACATCTACCCTCCATTTCGTCAGCTTTGATAGCAGCTTTCATTCCAACAATCTTAGAGAACATTCAGTTGCTTTTTCCATCTTCCCACTGTTTTGAATAATGACCCAATACTTTGAGATCTTACATTGAAATGCCAGTAACAAAAGACAACATTCTGCTGCGCATATATCAAGTGCATTGCAGCCAAATTTTAAGTGCCACAAAGCATTACACTGCACTATCAAGGAACTGCAAAGATAAGCAGTCACCCTAAGTAGTCTCTTTCTAGCTTGCTACCCTTGCTGGCTATACATATGCATTTACAATTTTAGAAACAGGCATTTCTATATCAAAGGACAAGTCAGAATGCACAGCAGGAAACATTTGGTCTTTACAACTGTTAAGCTGAATAATAGAGCAGATAAGGTTTCTAAGTTTCATTACTCAGGTGCTGTTAGAGGTGAATAAGGTTGTAGAAGAACTATTTTGTGAGTTAAAAAGAAAAATAGAGCCCCACTAACTTATAAAAATAGGAAAAGTGGGGAAGCAAAGCCATAAAACAGAAATACAAAGTTGTTAAAAGCTACAGTATATGTTGTCCAGTGTCCTCATTCTCTTAATTTAAATGTAACTGAAAGCAACAAACTGATCCAGAAGCATGTCTCTGAAAACACAAATGTTTCACTGTAAATATTTCACTATTAACATTACTATTGTTTGGCCCAATAATGATAGTGATGATGATTATAATAAAAAAAAAAAAAAAAAATCATGCAAACGTGTCCTGTACTACTAGGAAAGTTTTCAGAATGCTGAACTAGATTACAGATTATATCCTATGTAAAAGAATATTTTGCTGAAATTCCAATTTAGCACCCCCTCAATCCTATCATTTCAGATCAATTAAGTTCTCTCCATTCTTACATAACTTTTAGAACCTGATTGCTATTAAGGGGGGCGGGGGGAACCTACAGGACATTCACAAATACACATCCTTTATGGTGATGTTTGTTTCATAAAACACATTGAAAGAGCCCCTCAAAAAGTCTGTTTCTGTTAGGAAACTATCAAGGCAAGATATTTACAGACTAGAAGAATCTCTTTAGAATAAAGAAACTGTATGAGAAATTTCTCATGTAGAGATCACATAGAAGAGAACAGCAGCCTACAGTGGAAGTCTGTTTCTCAAACATTCACAAGAAGTAACCAACTTACTGGCTTTTATATAAGACCCTACTTTAATTAAGAAAAGAAGTTATGTTTTAGGTAGGGTCACATGGAGTTAGTAGGTAAAGAGGAATATGTAATATTAGCGGGTAAGGAAAGAAGATGTCTATAACCATTTTTTGCATATGAATAAATTAAAATATTGTTCCAGCAGAACCAGATCAAATGCAAACAGAACCACAGGCTCTGCCAAATATACTGCTATATTCCGCATGGCATACTAGTGTCTACCCAAGTACTGCCTAACAGCTGCCTAATTGAAAGTCACTGCTCCAATAACATATAATCTCCTTATGTAATTTTTTTTGTTTTTTAAAAATGAATTGTCCTTGAAATGAATTTTCTCTGAATCAAGCCATTCACGGAGAAACTAAATGGTAGATTTTCTAAAGGACAAAAAGTAGTGTTCATGGAAACTTAAATGCTAATAATTTTCATCAGCAGTGACTTTGAAGTTTTGCCAAATAAGCTTTGTTAAACATTTCTTTACTTGCATTTAAATTATTTTTCTCAGCTCACAGTGAAAAAAAAGCTACAATAAAAGTAGTGTTGTAATGAAGATTTATTGTACTCAAATACAGTGTTACCTTTAGTCAGACATAAATGCTTGTAACATTAGATTAGAAAGTAATCAAAAGTGCTTAGTGCATAAATATGTAACAAAACTAAAAAGGAGGTAAAACCCATGAAAATAGGTTTGTAGTAGGTGTATAGCATTTTATACCTATGTGTGATAGAAACACTAGCAAATTAATTCTTGCAAGATCCTTGCTCATATAAGGGACTAACATACAAGTTGTTGAAGAAAGTATTTTCAATTAAATAAAATTTTTAGATTGAGCAGAGGCACTGTGATGACCTCCTTTAACTTGCATTTTAAGATCCAGACCTGTTCTTCCATTCTATTGGTATTTATTGTTCAGGACTTACGATACTGAGCAGACTTTTTTTCCTCTCTGGATACATGAAAATAATACCCATCTCCTCTAAGATATTACTTATTCGCATTGTAAAAACATTCTCTACTAGAAATCAATAAAGGAACACTCTTGTTGCTTCTAAAACATCAAGCCCTCGAAGGCTTTCCCTACCACAGTGTTGCGAAATGGGAGCAGAGTGCTTTTGTTAGCCTGAATATACTGTCATATTTTCATCAAACATGAGTTCACTGCAGACTAATATTGAGTTTTGGGTAAAATCAGCTATAAAAAAAAAAAAAAAAAAAAAAAGAATCACTTGTTTGAAACAAAAAAAGTAAAGGTGAACTACAGGAACTACTCTGTCAAGGCACTTCACTGAGGAGAAGGGAAAGCACTCAATTTGTTTTGAAGCTGACAGGAAATAATAAATTGTGTGTAGAAGGTAAGAACCAATCACCTAATAACAACACATACTGCAACTCTGCCATAAAGCAAAAAAATTAAGTTAAAGCAAGTTAAAAAAAAATAAATTTAAGATAAAAGTAATAAACTGCCTAGGTTGTTACTTACAAGTGCTATAACAAACTCTTCAAAAATACCCTTTCAGTGTCTGATAAAGCATTTCCTAACTACAAATAGAAGCTGAAGTATCCTTTTCTAGCATCAAAAGTTTTTCTAAAACTATTTATAAGATCTACTGACAGACTGCCACTTTTCTACAGTCCTACCAGAATACTGTTCTGATGTCACTGACTATTCTGATGTACTCAGATTAGGGTACTGATGAAGGGAGAATTCATCCTAAGAAACTGCCATAGAAAGAGATTAAAGGGAAAGATGCCACAACTTATAGTTCCAAAAAGAAATAAACTACAAACTAAATTCTGCTGTCAGATAATTCCAACCATTAGTATGTTAATGCCATCTTCAGGCTTTCCATTTTGTTTGCCACATATTTGTGGGGTATCTCAATATGAAATTCACATTTTAGGAGTTATTCAGATCCCACTTGCTTAAGTACATTTAACAGCCTGAATAACTGAAGGTTTCTCCTATCTGTGGTAGGACATTTAAAAAAATTAAATTAAAATAAATTAAATTAATCTTGCCAAATTGAGTCTGCTTTGCCTGTGATGGTAATTGGTAAGAGAACTCCCTGTCTTTAACTTGATGCACAAGCTTTTCCATTTTATGAGAGAGTGGCTGGGTAGGCATCTGGCTGCCAACCAACATCATGCCACCACAAGAATATATTAATTCATGGATTCTTATAAATTTATCTGTACATAACAAATATATTTGATACAGATATCTAAATCAGAGCAGAAACCATGTTAAAATTGCAAGATACCATTGACATTTCAGTGTTTTATAAAAGTGATTGGTTGCTGTCCCTCATAAATACCTGTAACTTACTACTGCATTCTTCAGAAAGAAACTTCTTTTCCTTTTCATTTTATATGCAAAAATCTTTGAGAATACTTTTGGTTTAAAGGGAAGTGAGGGTGATCATAGAATCATAGAATCATAGAATGTTTTGGGTTGGAAGGGACCACTAGAGGTCATCGAGTCCAACCCCCCTGCAGTCAGCAGGGACACCGCCAACTAGATCAGGTTGCTCAGAGCCCCATCCAACCTGGCCTTGAATGTTTCCAGGGATGGGGCCTCCACTACCTCTCTGGGCAACCTGTTCCAGTGGTTTACCACCCTCATTGTAAAGAATTTTTTCCTTATATCTAGCCTAAACCTACCCCGATTTAGTTTAAAACCATTACCCCTTGTCCTAACGCAGCTGGCCCTACTAAAAAGGTTTTCCCCCTCTTTCCTATAGGCCCCCTTTAGGTACTGAAAGGCCGCAATCAGGTCTCCCCGCAGCCTTCTTTTCTCTAGACTGAACAAGCCCAACTCTCTCAGCCTGTCCTCATAGGAGAGGTGCTCCAGCCCTCGGATCATTTTAGTAGCCCTCTTCTGGACCCGCTCCAACACTTCCATGTCCTTCTTGTGCTGAGGGCTCCAGAGCTGGACGCAGTACTCTAGGTGAGGTCTCACCAGAGCTGAGTAGAGGGGCAGAATCACCTCCCTCGACCTGCTGGCCACGCTCCTCCTGATGCAGCCCAGAGTACGGTTGGCCTTCTGGGCTGCCAGGGCACATTGCCGGCTCATGTCCAGCTTTTTATCCACCAGCACCCCCAAGTCCCTCTCGGCAGGGCTGCTCTCAATCCTTTCTCCCCCCAGGCTGTATTGATACTGGGGGTTACCCCATCCCAGGTGCAGGATTGACCACTACCCTCTGGACACGACCATCCAGCCAGTTCCTTATCCACCGAACAGTCCACCCATCAAATCCATAGCTTTCCAATTTAGAGAGAAGGATGTTGTGGGGGACCGTGTCAAAGGCCTTGCAGAAGTCCAGATAGATGACGTCTGTTGGTTGTCCCTTGTCCACTGATGCTGTCACTCCATCATAGAAAGTCACCAGGTTTGTCAGGCAGGACTTGCCCTTGGTGAAGCCATGCTGGCTATCTCGAATTATCTCCCTGGCCTCCATGTGCTTTAGCATAGCTTCTAGGAGGATCTGTTCCATGATCTTCCCAGGCACAGAGGTGAGGCTGACAGGTCGGTAGTTCCCAGGGTCTTCCTTTCTACCCTTTTTGAAAATGGGCACAACGTTGCCCTTCTTCCAGTCACCAGGGACTTCACCTGACTGCCATGACTTTTCAAATATTATGGAGAGTGGCTTGGCGACTACATCGGCCAATTCCCTCAGGACTCTGGGATGCATCTCATCAGGTCCCATGGACTTCTGTGTATTCAGGTTCCTCAGGTGGTCACGAACCTGGTCTTCTCCTACAGCAGGAGGGGTTTCGCCCTCCCGGTCCCCCTCATGCCATCCATCGACTTGGGAGGGGTGAGGAGAGAGGTTGCCAGTGAAGACTGAGGCAAAAAAGTTGTTGAGTACCTCAGCCTTCTCCTCATCTGCTGTTACCAGCCTGCCGGTCTCGCTTATCAGCGGGGGTACACTCTCTTTAACCTTCCTTTTCCGGCTGATATACCTGTAGAATCCCTTTTTATTATTCTTTGCATCCCTAGCCAAGTTAAGCTCCAGCTGCGCCTTCGCCTCCCTGACCCCATTCCTACACAACCGGACCACTTCCCTATACTCTTCCCAGGATGCCTGTCCCTGCTTCCACTGCCTGTGCAGTTCCCTCTTCCTCCTTAGCTTGACCAGCATCTCCTGTCTCAACCACGCTGGTCTCTTCCCTTCTTTGCTTGATTTCTTACACCTAGGGATCGATAGCTCCTGCGCTCTGTGGACCACTTCCTTAAAGATCTGCCAGCTCTGTTCTGCTCCCCTGTCCCTGAGGGCCGTTTCCCAGGGAGTCCTACTGACTATCTCCTTGAGGAGCTGGAAGTTGGCTTTTCTAAAATTCAGGGTCCTGACTATACTCTTTGTCCTTCCCATTTCCCTCAGGAGCGTGAGCTCTACCAGCGCGTGATCACTGCAGCCCAGGCTGCCTCCGATCTGGACATCTCCGACGAGCTCGCTTGCATTGGTGACCACCAGGTCCAGTATCGCATCCCCTCGGGTAGGGGTGTCTATTACCTGGCTTAAGAAGTTGTCCTCAATGCATTCGAGAAACCTGCTGGATGGCCTACATCTTGCCGTGTTGGTTTTCCAGCAGATGTCGGGGTGGGTTTAAAGGGAAGTGAGGGTGATGCTGCAAGGCAGCCAAACTTAAACACATAGCAGGCTTTACTTCTACTTGTACAGAGTTCATAATGATGACATTAAAAGGTAACTCGAGTTACTCAGTGCTATATTATTAGAAGAAGTTACTAGACTACATTGTTGGCAGTCTTACAAGTTTATAATAGTAAGATTCTACAAGAAGCACAGTTTGGAACAACTTCTGTGTAAATCCTCCTTCAGCATCTGTGTAAATTCATCTCCAGAGGAGGAAAGTATGAGGACACTAGACTCCACCTAATCCCTCAGGTGGCTGACCACAAGTTCTATTGCTTATGCTATGTAGGCTATGGCATGTCAAATACAGGAGTAAACTAATTCATATTGCTGATTTGACCTTCTTGCTAGCATTTACTCTCTTTTCTGGTTTAAAATGTTTGAGACTTGGTTG